>NW_021767550.1:3162-4171 GCF_005508785.2 Acyrthosiphon pisum
TAAGTTAAATTTACTCGTATTTTTTTCGTTAACTCGGTAAGTAAAAGTTAAATTTGAAAAAAAAGTAACTTAACTTAGTGTTAAGTTAAAATTTGCTAATTTGCAAAAATAAAAATTCCAGACACATAATATGGTTTGTTAGATAGTTTTTCTGGTATATTTCTACTTTCAAGGACACCTTTTTTTTTGCATTTTTTTTTTTTTTTTGATACTTATGTAGTTAAGTACGCTGAAGACGATGGTGTAGTCAGAATTTGGGGATCAGACTTAGTTTCGAAGTCATGACACTTCAAAGTTAGTATATAATAAGTTTGATAACTTATAAATGTCACGTCTCCAAGCGGGCCCAGTTGTGGCCCAGTGGTGGTTTACACAGCAAATAGGGGGATATTTTTGATTTTAATTATCGAGCAAGCGTATCGAGAAATCAAGCATTATAGGTATTTAAGGTTTATTATATAAAGTTAAAACTTCAATTGGCTATAACTTCGAGAATAACTTTGTGCGCCAAATTCTGATTTCACCAACATTTTTTTTACCCAAAAAATGACTAAGTCCCCCCAAAAAAAAACCCAAAAAAAGGGGTGTCCCGTAAAGGAGAAAAGTTCCGTTTTTCTTTACGTCCAAGAAAATTACTGGGGAAATTTAAAATGATACATCAAAGTAAAAACACATTCAAAAATTTGCATTATTCTTCGGACGAAAATTAACTTAATTTAGATATTTTTAAAATAAAATTAACTTGAAGTTAACACGTTAATCTTGAAAAAAAAATAACTTATTAAGTTTAAAAGTTAATTTGAAAAAAAAGTAACGAGTTTATTAACTTAATTAAAATTAACTTAACATTTTAACTTAATTTTAATTTTTAACTCGTTAATGCCCAGCCTTGACTTATGGTATGACATAAAATTATAATTACAAATTTGGAAAATCGAAATTAGTATAAATACATTTTTTGAGGATTATAGAAGGATGAGCATGCAAGTATGAGTGAATCAAGTTGCTT
>NW_021767551.1:0-1097 GCF_005508785.2 Acyrthosiphon pisum
AGAACTTTAATTTTTAGCCATTATGATTTTTACCTGTACTGTATAATAATTGTTATATTTGAGTTGTATCGTTCTTCTTCTGGGTGTACGATATACAGGGAGATTAACCAAGCACGATCGCCCCATTTTTTCCTTTATTAATGAATTTATTCAAATTCTAGAAATTTTACATATTCTCAGACAATATTTTCAAATCTTTAAATTGTTGTACTATTTAAGAAGTGTCCTGTGACGGTACAAACTTCTGTTTTCCAAATGAGAACAAACCCCCTTCTTTTTTTACTATAAATTATTGAGTGGATAATTTTTTTGAAAATGTTGATGAATCCAATTCCAAATTCGAATGAGTAGTTTCTTGGTTAGTTATTACAATTATATTTGTATTAAGTATAATAGTACTTAAAAATGGTTTTACATTTCAAATAAAATATACGTAAAACTGGATAAGAAAGAGAAAACTTTTATTTTTTATTTGTAATATTTACCACCCCTATTTTACGGGCTATATATTGTAATCGTGTATATATTAACATATGAGGGTAACTGGTACATTTGGTTGAGGCAACTGGTACATTTTGCTCTAGGTAGTTAAGGGGAATCGATATAAAAAGTACTTTTAGAGGCAACTGGTACATAATGCCCAACCACACACCTAATAATTATGATTACATAATACTCTTCCATGATAATATTATATTAGGGTTACTGCATTTATCATTGTATTCCACGTTTTTATAATTAAACCATTTGTAATACAAGATTCCTTATAAGATTATCTACCTTTATCCAACAAAAAATATCTATAAGAAAGTCAAATTAAATTTTTATGATCGTTTGAAATTCAAATTTTTACAACATTGGATATTCACTCGATTTATCATGTAGCGATTTCCTTATTTTGTTGTAATCAAAAACGAATAGCTGCAGATACATGAAAATTTTACTGAATGTTTATATTAGCATTTCCTATACACCATACAATTTTGAAAATATTTTGACTCTTTTTTGAGCTGTTTACGGACATTTTCAGTTTTAATTTTTTTTTAGTTTTTTTTTTTCTATAAAATATATCAATAAGTTTTATCTGTGGGCCAAAA
>NW_021767552.1:0-926 GCF_005508785.2 Acyrthosiphon pisum
ATCTATGGTATTTAAAAAAAATTGACCTATAATAGGTATTAATGATGAATTCCAAATTAATCATATCATAATATCTATTAGGTACTTATAACGCGTTATACATCAAAAACAAATGGTGATACTATCATAGATATATAATAGTATACTTTAGAAGTTTCAAGTACCCACGAATAATATTATACAATCACAACAAAATAACTAAAATAGTTATCCTAGGTTTTTAATATGTCCAAATTTGTACTTAAAATGACTATAAAAATAAACTGTGTAAATGTATTTTTTAGATTTTATGGTAACAGAATTAATTACTTACGTGGAATCTTGTTTTAAATTTTCAATTCTTAGATACAAAAATTGAACATTTTATAAATTTTCAACTACAAAATAATTTTTCAAATTAAAATTTGATAAATTTTGTCAACATTTGATCTTTAAATGCTTATAAAAAAAAATTGTGCCTATGTATTTTTAATATTTTTCAACTGATATTGTAACAATATATCAGGAGCTTTGTATTAAATTTATGCACTTTTTGGCCCAACAGATAAAACTTTATTGATATTTATAGAAAAAAAAACTAAAAAAATTTAAAACTGAAAATGTCCGTAAACAGCTCAAAAAGAGTCAAAATATTTTCAAAATTGTATGGTGTATAGGAAATGCTAATATAAACATTCAGTAAAATTTTCATGTATCTGCAGTTATTCGTTTTTGAATTACAATAAAATAATGAAATCGCTACATGAGAAATCGAGTGAATATCCAGTGTTGTAAAAATTTGAATTTCAAATGATCATAAAAATTTAATTTGACTTTCTTATAGATATTTTTTGTTTGATAAAGGTAGATAATCTTATAAGGAATATTGTATTACATTTTAAAATCTTAGATTTAAAAGAAAAATTTTTACGATTCTTAACCCAAAA
>NW_021767553.1:0-1140 GCF_005508785.2 Acyrthosiphon pisum
GACTTCACTGGGTCTAATATGTTTTGGCGGAAGGGTCATAGGTAGTGGACTGGATAGGAAGTGGTCGACTTCAACTATTTTATTACGGGGTATGATGTCAATATGTGGCTGGAACGTTGTGTGTAGGTGATGACGAAAATCATTAGCTTTTTCCGAGTCACTGATAAGCCATGTGCCGTCAGGGTTTCTCAGGGGGGGGGGGTACTGGTGGTTGAGAGCGGAGAATTTTTCTGGTGTTTTGCCAAAGAGAATTGTCGGTGGTGGAAAGGGATGCGAGATGGTTTGTTAAGTTGTCGGATTTGATTTTAGCTAGGATTCTTTTGAGTTTATTGGTGAGGTGATTAAATAGTCGTTTGTCAGAGGGATATTTAGTTCTTTGCCAAACAGCGCGTGCTTTTCTTTTTTCCGATATTAGAGTTCTGACAAAATGTGGAAGATTAGAGGTGGGTTAGGAATAGTGGAGGAGTACCAAGCTGCTTGTTGAATTGATGTTGTGAGGGTGTGAACAGCGTCGTCTATGTCTTGAGTTGATTTTAGTCTAGTTTTGAGATCTATACGGTTAACGAGTTGGGTTCTGAAGGCTTCCCAGTCCATACGACCTTGAGTGAGACTAGGTTTGTTCGGCTTTTTAGAGGCAGCGGTGTCTATTGTGAGAAGGACTGCCGAGTGATCAGAGCATAGATCGTCGAGGTTAGTTAATGTATTGTGAAGGCTGTTTGGGATTTTCGTGACAAATATATCTAGAATGTCTGGTCTTTTTCTTAGGGATGTGGGCCAATAGGTTGGAGAAGGAGGAGCGTGCATTTTGTAATTATTTTGTTGCGATAGGTTATGTAGGGTGTTACCGCGAGGGTTGTTGGTGCGACAGCCCCATTGTATGTTTTTCGCGTTTAGATCGCCTCCAATTATAAATCTTTGGCCTAGAGTATTAAAGAAGTGCTGGAAGAGAGTTGGTGTTATGGAATGACGAGGAGGGCTGTATATGGCATAGATATTAATGGGGAATATTGTTTAATATTAGAGCATTTCCGCAGGCTTGTATATGGGCTGTTTGGTACTGAGGAAGAGGGTAGAATAATAGTTGAGGTTCTTATAAAATAGCAGCGCCAGCATGGGCTGTGCCGTCTGGGTGGTTTGATT
>NW_021767554.1:0-829 GCF_005508785.2 Acyrthosiphon pisum
AGCATTACACACACACTATTTCAAAGAAAATATTATAATATATTATGATCATTACAAACTAAATACATACAAAAATCAAAAAATCTTAACAATTTTAAAAATAAAACACCCACTAGAACTATCGGTGTTTACCAAACAATGGCATGATAACCAATTTACGAGTATAGGAAACGATCACAATTTTGACACATCATTCTTGTTAAATATAACAAAAAAAGCCGACGTATATAATTCAGAGTCCAAATCTACTATGGTACCACATATATATAATAATAATGAAACAAACAGGAGTCCTATATCAATGATAAATTACAATTCCAAATCCAATAAAATTATTGAGACAATTATGCATACTGAAAACTATACCACAGTAAAATAAATCAAAAGAAAACATAATCATAAAATATATAATATGATAATGAATAAAGTGAAATCACAAAATATATATATTATATTATGTTATATTATATCTATCTTATCATAAACAGAATAACTAAGTTTGAAAATGAAAAACTATATAATTATGTAACCTTAAGAGAAAATTTTAATAATACAAAATTTAAACAACATGATAACAATTTAAGACCGTCTAGAGTTGTATACTCTACTAAAATACTACATTTAAAAACAGAAACATTAGAACCTTGTCAAACACAAACTAAACCATATTATTCAAAAGAACCAAAATACTAATTCAAATTTAAATTTAAAACACAGATAATCGTACAAATAATATGCCAAACCATAAAAACATTACATAAAAACCAATCATTTTAAATGGTTACTTTATATCTAAATGTCAAATTAGCAAACCAAATATTATCGTAAA
>NW_021767555.1:0-1110 GCF_005508785.2 Acyrthosiphon pisum
TAGATAATAATAATAAATAAAGACAAAATTGTGTAGCGTCATAATACCAATAATTAATAATGTTATAGTTTTTGTTATAATTCCACCTCTGGTGGAAACTTATAGGTGTAAACTATAGGTTTATTTATTTCTGTATCACACAAAGAGTGATTGACAAAAGATGCATTATTCAAATTCTGATTTTTGGAATTTTAATGTCACACCAGCTTTAGAACTGTAGTATGATATACATTATATTACCGTTTACGTTAACCAGTGCCTCAAAAGATTTTCGTCCAAGATAATTGGACGCCACGCACTTATATTGACCGCCGTCCGTTCTTTCCACTTTAGATATAATCAATGTATTATTTTGAAATACCTGCAGTAAGTATTATACTATGGATTAATGTTAAAATCGACAGTACAATAATTTGAAATATATTACACTAAATATTCAAAAGTAAAATTAATGATAAAAGTCAACTAAGTACTGAAAATAGGTTAAAAACGTAATAAAAAAAAGAACCGGGGAAGTAGCTCTGCTGTAAATATATTGTTAATAGCCAATATAGGTAACGAGTGATGTTCATAATATATTATATTTTATTGTGATATTGATAATGGATATGCAAATGTAATTTTCAAATTTAATTTTGAATCATTGAATGTTTAATAAACATTGTTTATACATTTTTAATTTTATTTAACTACTTAATTGATTTAATATCAAATATCAATATTTTTAGGAGACATGGTGTGCCGTTGCCGTATAAAAAAAACGCTCTATGTACATAACAGCAGTAGGTTACAAGTGGGCCACTATAAGGTATTGTATTAAATTTAAACTCAATGATGTTGTTATATTTAACTTCTTTATAACAATAAACTACTCATTAATTAATTACTATTTATTTATTAAGTAAGTATCTCAACTTTTTATTTCACAGTTACTTAATATCAATTAGTTTTTAATTCAAAATAAAAATAAAAAACATGAAACCGCTCAGAATCTAAAAATTATTATTAGTGTTAGTTGGTAAGCAATTTATTTCTTAAGTTAAACAGTTCAAATGAGATTTTGTCCTAGATTCTTTATGGGTTGAGGAGTATCAGTATCATGCGCGACAT
>NW_021767556.1:0-1093 GCF_005508785.2 Acyrthosiphon pisum
GAAATTTAATTTTGGTTGTACAAAATTGTACAAAATAAAATACATAATACTGTACTGTTTAAAATTAAGATTCGTGAAAAATAGCTGACCCGGGTGCTGGGGTAACGTTACCGCAGCACCCGTAAGATGAATTTGGATTTGGGGGGGTTTGAGTGTTGTACGAAATTTAATTTTGGTTGTACAAAATTGTACAAAATAAAGTACATAATACTGTACTGTTTAAAATTGAAATTCGTGAAAAATAGCTGACCCGGGTGCTGGGGTAACGTTACCGCAGCACCCGTAAGATGAATTTCGATTTTGGGGGGGTTTGAGTATTGTACAAAATTTAATTTTGGTTGTACAAAATTGTACAAAATAAAGTACATAATACTGCGTGATTACAATTCGTGATTTTGAAAGTACGGGTGCTGGGGTAACGCACCTGTTACACACATCATATATTGTAAGCCTTGCGAATCAAAATACATATATTGTCGCCGTGATACCGATCGTCGAACACTACCCCGGAGAAACACAAACCAGATGCAGAGAATTATTACAAACACCGTCGCATTAGGTCAGTGACCAAATATATATACATGTATAATATAGACTGTCCGAATAAAATTAGGTAGGTATAGGGCCGTATGCATAGTCCGACACTTAAGGTGCCCCTAAAATCACTTAGGTAATACCTAACTATGGAGCAACTAGGTGTCACCTAGCTGCCCCTTAATTTTTGGCTGCATAGTTAAAATTTAAGTAGCCCGTAGTTAGGTATTACTTAAATATTGTTTTCCTTAAAATGAATGTATTCTTCCATGCTTATCAGTAATATTTATGATAATTGTCGGTGTTATCACTTATCACATGATAAAATAAATTATTAAAATTTTATATACTTTCGAGTTTTAAATTGAATATTATTTTTACTGACTGATATTTTTAATCTGAAACTTGGGAGTATCATAATGGATTTAAAGAGCAACATTTTAAAACGTGAAAGAGGGCCAAATTGGGAACATGAAGAAAAAGTAATATTTTTTCATTGTTTCCAAAAAGTGGACAATAGACGTATTAGAAGACAGTAAAAAAGACTTCAATACAAACA
>NW_021767557.1:0-650 GCF_005508785.2 Acyrthosiphon pisum
TTTTTTTTTGGTAAAGGTAGATTATCCTATAAGGAATCTTGTATTACATTTTAAAATCTTAGATTTAAAAAGAAAAATTTTTATGAATTTATAACTCGAAATAATTTGCAAATTTTCGTGATTTTTCCATATTTTGTCATTTTTTGAACTTTAAATGCTTAAAAAAAAAAACTGTGACTAACGATTTTTAATATTTTTCATCTGCCTTTGAAACAATATACTAGGAGCCTTCTATTAAATTGTCAAGCTTTTTTATCCAACAAATAAAATTTTATTGATATTTTTAGAAAAAAAACTAAAAAAAAATGGAAAATAAAAATGTCCGTAAAGAGCTCAAAATACATCAAAATATTTTGAAAATGTTATGGTGTATAGAAGATGCTAAGATAAATATTCAGTCAAAATTTCATGTATCTACGGTCATTTTTTTTAAAGTAACACCAAAAACCAAATTAAATTTTGTGAAAAATCGATTTTGCGTAAAAATTCCCGTTTTTCCTTAATTTTTCTTTTGTTTTTCCCGGCGCTTTTGAAACCACTGGGAAATTTAAATTTTGACCTCTTCAATGCACCAACGATATTTCACTTTCTGATCGAACAAGATACTGAAGTTGAAAATCGTAGCATTATTTCGACTACTTATCGTGTAC
>NW_021767558.1:0-825 GCF_005508785.2 Acyrthosiphon pisum
ACTTAATTGTCTTATAAACAAAGTAAATATTTACCTATAATAAAAAAGGACAATACATTCACTATTAAGTATTTTCACATTTGAAATTTTTTTTTTGTGTAATTAAGCACAAATTTATGATCATTGAAAATGATAAAAGTTAAAAACATACAACAGAAAAAAATTATGCTCCAGTTATAATAATCATTAAGTATAATTATTGTCTTACACCAAAGCCTCAATTATGAATTAATATTCAATTTTTTTAATTTTTATTCAATCACCTTCTTTATTAAATTATATATATTTTTAACATGATTTTTTAAACAGTTCATTACATCTTATAATCATAATAACCTCCAAAAGTTCTTCATCTAAACTCTAAAGATGCATGCAAATCAAAAGCCCAATTTAAAGCCCGTGCTATTTTAAGTTTTTCCTGGTATTGTATATGTATAAATAATTGGCTCTCAGTAATTATATGATTTTCTTAGTATTTATTGTTGGATTATTCATTATACTATTTAGAATTTTATACTGTTCAATAAAATATGAATAGACATATACGGGCCGTCGCGGTCGTCCGTCAAATAATCTAATGTTGTTGTCAAATGTCAAATGTAATGTGGTGCCCAATGAATAACTATGATATAATAATTAATGATAATAACAAAATATACTATATTATTATTGAGTTATAACTCATAAGACAATAAGGGACAACTAGTACCAAAAATCTCGACACATGGATAATTCCCCTACGCAAGTAACGAACGGTCTAGGATTGAAACTTGAAAGATACAAATATAGCGCATCCGAGTATTTTCAGGTCCTGTATCATCTATA
>NW_021767559.1:0-1796 GCF_005508785.2 Acyrthosiphon pisum
TCTAGTTGTTTTATATATCTATGATTATTTCTAATACATTTTGTATAATAAATGAAATGTTTTGCCAACCGACAAAATGGCGGTTGTCCACAGCTGAGCTTCACTTGTAACAATGTAAATTGTATAGGAGTTCCTTATCTAGTGTAGTATAGAAGTCTGTGTATATAGTATTCGATAAATATTAACTATAACTGTAAAAATGAAGTAATACCGAGCGCCGTCACCGGACGCGACGAACATCGAACGAAAGGCAAATGGCATTATATTACGTTATTATTTAAATTGTTTGTGATCGGAAGGTATTCTTACTATAGGTAGATAATAAATTGTGATGATCATCCAGTGTCGGACGGTCATCAGCTCCGTACCACGAGTACTAGGTGTGTATGTGTGTATACGTGGCTTATAAATTATAATGATAATTATTATTGGTGTTTTCTACAGGTGGTGGCAAAGACACCCGCGACACTGAGAGCGCTATCGCGTAATACTAGCAAATATAATGTATAATATTGAATTTTGACCGTTTAAAATTACCAACTAGATAAATTTAGATATTTCACAACGCCGAATTGACGGGTGACAATAAGTGTCGTTATAAGTTATAACTTAGGTATGTGTAAGAACCTAATTATTTTAGTTATTTGATTGTAAATTATAGTTAGGTACTTACTCTACGATAAATCTTTTATTTTGAATAATTAACAGATCCCCTGTTTATCCTTTTGATATTTATCATGCGATTGAACCAGTATTTATTGTATCGTTAAGCACCAGAGTTCCTTGTTCAATTCAAGAGATAATTTAACCACTCACTCCGAGTGCCTTTTTATAAAATGTCCCGGACTTGTGTCTGTTGTTCACGGTGTAACCCGGACCTACAGTAGTTGGTATACTGATTTCGGTGGTCAATGTATACTTAGCAACACTGGAGCGTCGGACGAACGACAATCCTATTGGTGGAAATACACTCTCTCCCACCCTACATCCTGGTACTCTTCTACCCCCCCCCCTCAGTGGCGTACATTCAAATTTGCTCTGGAGGGGGGGAGTTGAAAAAAAACCAACACTAAAACCACAGATTATATGAAAACAGATTGTGCACTTAGATGTAAACAAAAAATGGCCTGATTCTGGTCTCCGCCAGAATCAATGTGACCATTTCAACAGATTGAAATTACTTGAAATGTATCGTATACTTGTGGCTTACCTGATAGTGATATCCGAGTATCCGACAAACAAAATATATTGTTATCAACACTCTGATACTTTATATCTGATAGTCTGATGTTTGGTTTTCACTTTTCACGTGTTTTTGGCGTTTGACGTTTTACGATTTTTGGTGTTTGCTTAAATAAAATAGTTTTTTTTTTGTAATATTTTATATTTATACTGTCATATTTATTTTAAAAAATGACTACTTGTGCAGTCAAGTTTTGCGACAATAAAATGTCACTAACGAAAAATATAAGCTACTTCAGATTTCCAAGCGACCCATTGAGGTGAGTAATTAGGTTTGTTTTATGATTTTCATATGTATGCATTACAATTTGTTACGTTACTAATTTATTATAGGTGTAAACAATGGATGGAAAAATGTCAAACTGAACATTTACTGAAAAAAGATGCTACTATTTTATACAAAAATTACAGGGTGTGTGGTGTTCATTTTGAAGACAAAATGTTTTTAAATCCAAATAGTAGGAACCGTCTTACAATGAATGCTGTGCCAACCATATTTAGTGGTAAGATTTTGTTTATTATAATTAATATTTTTAAGACTAAATGAAACTATT
>NW_021767560.1:0-837 GCF_005508785.2 Acyrthosiphon pisum
TTATAACCTAGATTCTTTCACTAATGCTACTAGTCATCAGTCAGTCAGTGGCGTGACAAAGGACTTTATTTGGGATACTTGCCTCAGTTTAAAGATACTAGAGGCATTTCACATATTATAATAATTTATTAAGTGTGTACTAAGACTAAGCCAATCTTTCTCAGTTAGCATTTACATAAATACATAATTAAGTATTTATAATTTATTACTTATATAAATTATTGTAAAATGAAAATGAAAAAAAGTGAAGTGGTGGGGCGAGTGTCGTTTCTATAGTATTCTATGGTCAAAATGAACCGGAGATAACTAACTAAGATAGTAACCACGATTAAAGCCATAGAAGCATAGATAATATTGGAATAATAATAATAATAATAATCGTGATAGTACACAGTTTAGTCCACGGTCTTAGAAGATAAGGTCGGACAACTTCCCACCCTCCCGCCTATTACAATATTTCCGCTTAATGAGGCAAAAACATTTCCCAAAGTTGCCGCAAAAGCGCTGCCAGTTATACTGATTTTGAGGTTAGGAAATTAAACAAAACTTGTTACACACTTTTTGGATGAATATTTTGATAATTGACTTAGAAAAATATCAAAAACTATTGAATTTGAATAACTGGAAATATGTTAACTGTGAATATCATTGATCTTATGACTTATAGATACTTCCATAGACAAATCTATTTTAGCAATGTTATGAGGCGGAATATGAATTCGCGAATTACAATTTATGAATCATTGAGATTTCAGTATTTAGTATTTTACATAAAGTATTAAGTATAAAGTAATCGAACCTTTAATTATTAAGGTAGGGTAGTAGTCAGCAAATACC
>NW_021767561.1:0-919 GCF_005508785.2 Acyrthosiphon pisum
TTTTGGTGTAAACTTTAAAAAAAATGACCGTAGATACATGAAATTAAGACTGTAATGTTTACCTTAGCATTTTCTATACACCATAACATTTTCAAAATATTTTAATTTATTTTGAGCTCTTTACGGACATTTTCATTTTCCATTTTTTTTTTAGTTTTTTTTTTTAATATCAATAAAATTTTATTTGTTGGTTAAAAAAGCTTGAAAATTTAATAGAAGGCTCCTAGTATATTGTTTCAAAGGCAGATGAAAAATATTAAAAATCGTTAGTCACGGTTTTTTTTTATAAGCATTTAAAGTTCAAACAATGACAAAATATGGAAAAATCACGAAAATTTGCAAATTATTTCGAGTTAGAAATTCATAAAAATTTTACTTTTTAAATCTAAGATATGAAAATGTAATACAAGATTCCTTATAAGATTATCTACCTTTATCAAACAAAAAATATCTATAAGAAAGTTAAATTAAATTTTTATGATCGTTTGAAATTCAAATTTTTACAACATTGGATATTCACACGATTTCTCATGTAGCGATTTCCTTATTTTGTTGTAATTCAAAAACGAATAACTGCAGATACATGACAATTTTACTGCATGTTTATATTAGCATTTCCTATACACCATACAATTTTGAAAATATTTTAACTCTTTTTGAGCTGTTTACGGACATTTTCAGTTTTCAATTTTTTTAGTTTTTTTTTCTATAAATATCAATATAGTTTTATCTGTTGGGCCAAAAAGTGTATAAATTTAATACAAAGCTCCTGATATATTGTTACAATATCAGTTGAAATATATTAAAAATACATAGGCACAATTTTTTTTATAAGCATTTAAAGATCAAATTTTGACAAATTTATCAAATTTTAATTTGAAAAATTATTTTGTAGTTAAAATGTATAAAATGTTTAATT
>NW_021767561.1:3165-4233 GCF_005508785.2 Acyrthosiphon pisum
ATCTAGACCAATAGCTTTCATTAATGTGTGAACATAATTATAAAGCAATTATTGATAATCTACAAACCCGATGTAAACGTGTAAGAATAACTGATAACTTAAGCTATTCCGTTAATGTGAAACAGTCTTCAATCATATTACATTCTAATGAAAATTATAAAACGTTATCACATATTGCTTTGCAAAGGCCTGAATCATCTTGGAACTTGTATCGATCTCTATATAATCAAGAAGCAGAAAAAATTGCCATGTTACCAGAAGACTTTTGACACAGCATATGCATTAATTATGGCAGTTATTAACGGGTTACCCTCTTTTTGTCGACGGAAAGAATTTAAAAACTCATATATTCGGAATTATAACTTAAATTATACTAATATCGAAACTGATGATATTTCTTTTATGTATGAATTATTACAATATCATTATAATTCATTATCAAATATGATATTACAAGAGTTAGAGTTAGTTAAATCAGCTATTAATCTGTAATTTATACAGTTTTATTTTTACACATTAAATCATATACACTACTTTTGTACCCACTTTTAAAAAAATAAATGAACGCTTAGTTAATATGGACGGCACGCGCGTAAAAGGGAATAAGTCAAAAAACGATAGTTTTCAGGAAACAAACAAAACTTCACGTTTCTTTAATAATTTTTTTTGGTACTTGTGCGTTATCGCGCCTACCGCGAGCCACATATGCGTTATCGCGACTACCTCATATTATGGGTTATTGCGAGGCCGTTTTATATGCGATTCTATTTTTTCCAGTGTCGTTACAATCGCACTTATCGCAATTTTTATATACTAGATGGGTAACTTTTAGGACACTTAGTATATTTAGTTAAAACCACGCTGTCACGCTGGTAGTACGTAATAACTTGTTGTACATTTCGATTATTTGGCAATGGATCTGTGGAACTTACCAACTACGGAAAAAGATGCCGTAGCTTTTTTTCAAGAAAAAGGCATTTTACCACATCAACGAATCTGTTTGAACGGTTACAAAACGAAACAAATCTATTTTGGGAAACAAGTATTTTGGAAGTGTAATGTGAAAAG
>NW_021767562.1:0-1245 GCF_005508785.2 Acyrthosiphon pisum
GAATATTTGAAATTTAAAATAACCCATTTTTCATAACATCTGCATCCAAATAATTCCAATGTATAGAAACTATCGTCTATAATCTATACCTTTATATAAATCGGAGCAATTCAGCACACCGAAAAGTTTCGCAAAACAAAAAAAACTTATAGCGGTGAGCGGTCTCGCGCCTTTTCTCATCAGAGTTTATAATAATATTTAGATAAAAATATATACATAATTAATAACGATAGACAGTTGTATTTTTTGAAAGAAAATATATCTATTATAATCAGGTACATTATCATGCATATGTCATACATAGTATATATCTACGGACTACAGGCTACGACCTTTCTGTTATACCTATTCACATATCACACATACATTAGTGATTTTTAAATCTTAATACCACATTCAAATAATAACGCTGTATTATACTGTGTAGATTATACTAAAAATGTATTGATAGCCTGACTTCTCACACATTAATTTTTAGGATATTATTATGATTTTCTTTCATTGAATATAATCTGGCAAGTCTGGGTGTTTGATAAAATATTATATTATATGAAAACCACATAGGAGTATAAGACTACCTAATTAAAATCACCCAAAAGCTTAGGGTCAATTTCATAATAAAATTTAATAGGTACAGATAAACTTTCGCAAAGCATACACATCTAATCTGGCACGTTATGTTTTTTTAAATTAAATTATAGTTACGTAGTAACTAAGTTAATATGCTTAAATTATATTAAATGTGTATACTTTGTATAGGTACCTATACTGTATGATAATAGTTTTCGAATACCTACAATGTTTACAATAAACATATGTGTATGCATACATAAGCCATCAGTGCTCGACTTGGGGGGGGACGCAGGGGGACGGAGTACCCCAACTAATTTGTCAGAAATTTTAGCGTACCCCTACTCTCATTTTGAAGAGGCACGCACGGGACGCTGCATCATTCTGCATTTTTATCAAAATGCACGTGATCAAATCATAATTTTTCTTACCATAGATTTAATAATTATTTATATATTTTGTATTATTATTTAATCAATTACCTTTAAAATATTATTATTTAAGATAATAAAGAACAAACCTATGATAAATTATGGAACTATTTAAATAAATAGGTAGTTAAAATGAATTGTTTTTATTTAGTTACTTTTGAGTTTGTTATTATATTTTATAAGTTGTAACAAAAATATACAATATATTTTTATATGATTTTTAGAGTGGGTAATAGGGGGTGTG
>NW_021767563.1:0-966 GCF_005508785.2 Acyrthosiphon pisum
GAGCGGAGACGGTTTGTCAGTCTAGGTATTAGACATACCTATTATAGGTATACTTATCTATAGTATTAAAAAAAAATTAACCTATAATAGGTATCAATAATAAATTCCAAATTAATCATATCACAATATCCATTAGATAACGCGTTATACATCAACAACAAACCGTGGTACTATCATAGATATATAATAGTATACTTTAGAAGTTTCAAGTACCCACAAGTAATATTGTACAATCACAACAAAATAACTAAAATAGTTATTGCAGGTTTTTTAATATGTAATTTCGTCCAAATTTGAATTTAAAATGACTATAAAAATAAACTGTGCTTATGTATTTCTTAGAATTTTTGGTAACAGAATTAAATATTTACGTGATATCTTGTTTTAAATTTTCAATCCTTAGATATAAAAGTTGAACATTTTATAAATTTTTAACTACAAAATATTTATTCAATTTTAAATTTGATAAATTTTGTCAAAATTTCAACTTCAAATGCTTATAAAAAAAATGTGTGCCTATGTATTTTTAATATTTTACAATTGCTATTGTAACAATATATCAGGAGCCTTGCATTAAATTTTCACGCATTTTTACCAAACAAATAAAATTTTATTGATATTTATAGAAAAAAAAATTGAAAAAATTGAAAAATGACAATGTCCGTAAACAGCTCAAAAAGAGTCAAAATATTTTCAAAATTTTATGGTGTATAAAAAATGAAAATATTAACATTCAGTGAAATTTTCAAATATCTACAGTCATTCGTTTTTTAATAACAATAAAAGAAGAAAATCGTCACATAAGAAATCGAGCGAATATCAAATGTTGTAAAAATATGAATTTCAAACGTTCATAAAAATTTAATTTGACTTTCTAGTAGACATTTTTTTATTGATAAAGGTAGACATATTATGAGGAATCTTTTATTACATTTTTAAATCTTAGATTTTAAAGAAAATTTTTAC
>NW_021767564.1:0-1127 GCF_005508785.2 Acyrthosiphon pisum
CAGTTGGTACTGAAAATTGTTGTAAAATATCGAGTTTATTTTTAATTCAAATATTTTGTAGTTTTTTTCATTGCCAGTATCTACAGCCACTTCAGAGGGATCTTTTTCAACCTTAAAAAGGTTGAAAAGTTATCTAAGATCAACACTGAATGAAGTAATGTATTTTAAGAAATATTTTTATAAAAGTTAGAACATAACTATATTTGATTCTGAGCGGAACGATGAAGCTAGTGGTTTTACAATGGTGTTTATTTTTTTTTTTTTTTTATCCTGTATACAAAATTTCTACCAGAAGGAGTGCTTTGATTTCAATATGTAGTACCTATCTTATCTTTTAGCAAATTGGATTAAGATGGTACTTTAAGCAGGTCATTTTTTGATTTTCTCAATAGTTATTTAATGTCACGGGAAAAACCACCGACAAATTACAAAAAACCTCTAAAAATGGGATTTTAATTTCTAACGCATTGTTTATCATCATAGACAATAAAAAAAAAAAATGTGGATAAGTGGATATCGCTCTGCTGTACAGTAGGTTAGAAGTGGGTCACTGTATAATGGACAGTATTAAATTTGAATTCAATGATATAATATCACTGTATAAGAAAAACGATTCTGAGCGGAGACGGTATATCAGTCTATGTATTAGACATAAATATATTTATCTATGGTATTAAAATAAAATTGACCTATAATAGGTACTTATAATAAATTCCAAATTAATCATATCATAATATCTATTAGGTACTTATAAGTTATAACGCGTTATACATCAACAAAAAACCGTGGTAAAATCATAGATATATAATAGTATACTTTAGAAGTTTCAAGTACCCACGAACAATATTATACAATCACAACAAAATAACTAAAAGAGTTATCCTAGGTTTTTAATATGTAATTTCGTCCAAATTTGTACTTAAAATAACTATAAAAATAAACTTTTTAAATGTATATTTTAGATTTTTTGGTAACAGAATTAATTACTTACGTGGAATCTTGTTTTAAATTTTTAATTCTTAGATACAAAAATTGAACATTTTATAAATTTTTAAGTACAAAATAATTTTTCAAATTAAAATTTGATAAATTTTGTCAAAATTTGATCTTTAAATGCTTATAAAAAA
>NW_021767565.1:0-1507 GCF_005508785.2 Acyrthosiphon pisum
ATTCAATATTATATTGTATATACGTACCTATATTTTTTTAAGTATAATAATAGGGATTTCGTTATCAAAATCATTGGCCTATGATTAATTTTAGTATTTTTACATTATAATATTATCTGTATTTAATTGGTTACATTATATTATTCGTTTTTGTTCCCGTAATGGCCTTTGATTGTTAGTGGTTTTTGGACAAAGTACTGTGTGGCGGGTATGCGGGGGTGAGGTGCTACACAACAATGCATGTTATTTTCGTTAAAACACCGAATGTGACGCATATTGGTTGCGGTTGCTTGGCGATAAGGTACAGAAGATGTGTGAGACGTATGATGTGTTCCACTGTCCTGTTTGCAAGTCTGACAGCTATTGCTTACAACTGTCTAGACTCCTTGGGTGTTGACAACTTTGATATTTGTTTCTTTTTTTACATATATTTCGAGACAATATATGAGTAAACCGTACCACCAAATCTTAATAAATTCTGTTTCACCAGTATTTTTTGGCATGCCATACGACTATTAGAAAAATATATATATATAACTATATAAGTATATATATACGGGTACTCGTGTGCCTACTTCCTACATACTTGGTCAGTTATAATACGACAATTGATGAAAACAATCAATTGAATCGATATAATATTATGCCTATAGTAGCATCTACATATTATAAGAATGGCGCTTAAAATAACATCAATCATGAGGGTTCGCTTCCCTCATCGCCACTCTCCTAGGAACTAATCCCCGAATCTTGAGCATCCCCGAACACAAATTGCAATACAGCTGATAATATAGCGAACTCCTAAAAATTTGTTTTTCTATAGAATATATTACTGTCGTATAACGTCGATTGGCGGTTACCTACCTATACTGATATAATAAGCATCATATATACGCGATATGCTGATGGATTTCCTTGTTTCGGTCCTATGCCTCCGAACGCGGTTATTCCTAATTACTAATTAGTAATTAGGAATAACCGTTAGATAGTAATTTTACAATGTACTTTTGGAGGCTGCTCGGCACGGATAATGATCAAATCACTCGTATTCCCAAAAAAACCGTCACACAAAACAGCGGAAAAGCGTGATGTGCAACGATTTCCGTACGCGGTGAGATGTTCAGAATTTTCTTAAAAATACCAAACAGGTTTTAAAAGTGAAATTCGACCACTTACTGCATTACGCGATGTGATGATTAAGCGCTCCGACGGATCCGTTTCGTTACCTGTTCTAAATTGCGATTCAAGGTCATGCAATGAACACTATAATGATGTATTATCGTTAACGTATGTTTACACGTGTTTAGGTCTAATTAAGACGAAAGACGAAAATTATATAAAGACGTCACGACCGCGCGTTACACATTAAATCATTATATCACGATATATATATATAGATTAAGTGGAACCCTTTCCTAAAAGTCCAATTGAGGCATCTATTATTACATAGGCACCTATATTATTATAGTTGTTTATATTATTTTCAACTTAAATAAAACAATACTGG
>NW_021767566.1:0-1307 GCF_005508785.2 Acyrthosiphon pisum
TACATATCAGTTGAAAAATATTAAAAATACATAGGCACAATTTTTTTTATAAGCATTAAAGATCAAATTTGACAAATTTATTAAATTTTAATTTGAAAAATTATTTTGTAGTTAAAAATTTATAAAATGTTCAATTTTTGTATCTAAGAATTGAAAATTTAAAACAAGATTCCACGTAAGTAATTTATTCTGTTACCAAAAAATCTATAAAATACATTTACGCAGTTTATTTTTATAGTCATTTTAAGTACAAATTTGGACGAAATTACATATTAAAAACCTAGGATAACTATTTTAGTTATTTTGTTGTGATTGTATAATATTATTCGTGGGTACTTGAAACTTCTAAAGTATACTATTATATATCTATGATAGTACCACGGTTTTTTGTTGATGTATAACGCGTTATAAGTACCTAATAAATATTATGATATGATTAATTTGGAATTTATTATAGGTACCTAATATAATATTATGTCTTATACCTAGACTAACATACCTTCTCCGCTCAGAATCGTTTTTCTTATACAATGATATTATATCATTGAATTCAAATTTAATACCATCCATTATACAGTGACCCACTTGTAACCTACTGTACAGCAGAGCGAAATCCACTTACCCACCTTTTTTAAATATTCGATTCTTATAGTGAAAGTTGAAAGAAAATGTAAGTTATACAAGTTTCCTCATAAAAAGTTCATTATATTATTTTAACAAAAAATCTAAAATACATATAAACAGAGCTTTTTTATAGACATTTTAAGTTTAAATTTGGGCATGTAAACGAAGAATAGGTAATACAATGTTAGTAACTGTATTATTTTACATGGCCTTTTATAATCCTTATTTAGCCCTTATTTTAAAAAAAAAAACACTACAACTGATACCTAGAAAAATCAATATTAAGTTATTTATTTAAATAGATTAACGCATATTATTACAATGGGTGTTTGAGTTTTCCAATTATATTTATATTTTAGATTCTGAGCGGAGCGAGGGAGCTATTGTTTTTACAATGGTGTTTATTTTTTTTTATTTTTATTTTTATATCCTGTATACAAAATTTCTTCCAGAAGGAGTGTTTCGATTTCAACATATAGTACCTTATCTTTTAGCAAATTGGATTATTGGTACTTTAGAGAGGTCATTTTCTCAATAGTTATTTAATGCCACTGGAAAAACCACCGAAAAATTACGAAAAAACGTTAAAAATGGGATTTTAATTTCTAACGCTTTGTTTATCATGATAGAAACGAATAAAAAATTGTAATATTTTATATTAGTTCAACTTGATTACCTACATG
>NW_021767567.1:0-1320 GCF_005508785.2 Acyrthosiphon pisum
AGTGTACACTGTACAAATATGTTAGTATGCAGTTGCATTATATTAGAATGCAAAAATAACAATTGAAACAATTTTAATATGTAGGTAACAAAATGTAGTATTTAAGTCCTTAAGGACTAATTAAGTCCTTAGTAAATATTAGTAGGCCAATAATAATCGTGTATATCGATATAGAAAACTATAGGTTAAGCGATGGCATACAAAATAAGAGAAGACGGAAAGAAGGGTTCTTGAGCGGCGGTGATTGATTCGGCTTATGTAAGCTGCGCCCAAATTTTTATCTGGGTAGAAATGTACTATTTCTGAATTTTTATCTGTGTTAAAATCGTATAGGTAGTGTAAACGGGACCCAGTCTGCTCACACCATATTTTTATACGACAAATATTATACAACTTTATACAAATTTAGACTCTAGAGTAATATAATCACACAAAATTTACATATAGGGGTACGTATTAAATTAACATTTCAAACATGCTTTTAATTTAACTATGAAAGAAATTAACAAAATCTAATGAGTTATAATTACAAATATAAGTGTTTTATGTTTCAATGTTGAAAGGCCCCTGTAAACCATATACATTTTTCACCAAAACGACCTTAGCGACTGACAAATATTAAGCTACCTACTTCAATAGGAGTTCGATTTAAAAAAGGTGGGTAAGTGGATTTCGCTCTGCTGTACAGTAGGTTACAAGTGGGTCACTGTATAATGGATGGTATTAAATTTGAATTCAATGATATAATATCATTGTATAAGAAAAACGATTTTGAGCGGAGACGGTATGTTAGTCTAGGTATAAGACATAATATTATATTAGGTACCTATAATAAATTCCAAATTAATCATATCATAATATTTATTAGGTACTTATAACGCGTTATACATCAACAAAAAACCGTGGTACTATCATAGATATATAATAGTATACTTTAGAAGTTTCAAGTACCCACGAATAATATTATACAATCACAATAAAATAACTAAAATAGTTCTCCTAGGTTTTTAATATGTAATTTCGTCCAAATTTGTACTTAAAATGACTATAAAAATAAACTGCGTAAATGTATTTTTTAGATTTTTTGGTAACAGAATTAATTACTTACGTGGAATCTTGTTTTAAATTTTCAATTATTAGATACAAAAATTGAACATTTTATAAATTTTTAACTACAAAATAATTTTTCAAATTAAAATTTGATAAATTTTGTCCAAATTTGATCTTTAAATGCTTATAAAAAAAAATTGTGCCTATGTATTTTTAATATTTTTCAACTGATATTGTAACAATATATCAGAGCTTTGTATTAAATGTATA
>NW_021767568.1:0-781 GCF_005508785.2 Acyrthosiphon pisum
TCGAACTTTGGATTTGAAGTCTTTCATATAATTTTCAAAAGCAAAGGCGCTGCAGTTTTCAAGTGGTTCAAATTGTTGATAATCATCACCTAAGTGCAGAAGCCCATGAATGTTATGAGATACATGTTGCATGTTGTATACATGCAATGGTCTCTTGTGCAACCATAACAATACAAGTTTATGGGTAACTCCAATTAAAACCAAGTGCATATAATCAAGACTAAATGAGTGAACTAAGTTAAATCCAGGTAATTCAATGACTCTTGAAATACCATCCCCTATATGATAGTCTTCATACACTAGTTGTACATATGATTCATGAGTTCTTTTAGGACATTTGTTTCTAGAATATGGATAACATACCCGGTTTTGAAAATATTCCCTTTCTATAGTACATCGATTACATGATGAAAAGCATGAATGTCCTTTAGTTTTCAGTACAAATGATTTTGCTGGCGCATCACACACAAAGCCTTTGATAAATACTTTTCTATTTTTACCATTAATTATAATTCCATCAGTTAATAAATCTTTAGCTTCAACAATAAAATCTGATAAAAACTCATCACTATCTTTGGGCTTAGCAAAACCATGATAAATTTCCACTGGAAAAACAGTTTTACTGGTACCAACAACATAGGCCAAATATATGCCAAAATTGACTATTAGTGTTTTTTTTTTTTAAAGGGCAAACCATCTACACTAATAAAGACGTGTATCTCACAAATTTCAGCAGATGCAAATTTTTGTATACTCACAGATAATCCAAAATGATATATTC
>NW_021767569.1:0-748 GCF_005508785.2 Acyrthosiphon pisum
CAGGGGCGCCATTTCAGTTTTTTTTTAAGTGTGCAAACAATTAAAGAGGCCAATTTTTTCCCACCTCCAGGTCAATCGTTAAAAAAACGTTTCTAGTGTTTTCAGTTTTTCATTACAGATTCATTACAGTATCAAAAACATACTTAATAAAAACATATTTTTATAGTTAACACATTACATTTTACCGTTCATACATTCTGTGTATATACTGTATAGTGTATAGTAAAGATATTTTTAGATAGAATAGATGCATATTATTATTATTATGTCTTTTGTCTATCAGTAACGACAGTAGCCACTTACCATTTACACATATTTGTGTGTGCCAGTGGATAAAGTGATACCGATATCAATTTATCAATTATCAAATTAAAGAACACAATATTATAATACTATTTATGATTATCAGTGAATAGCTGCGGTGCATGCACAATTAAAGATTGCCAAACTGAAGGCCATCTGGCCATAGTATTAATTATGCCTAGGCCAATTGTGGACAACAAAATTACAGGGTGTGCGAGTGCACACCCTGCCCCCCCCCAAATGGCGCCCCTGTATATATTATCAATCAAAATAAAATATTTTTATAACGGGTTTCATTAAACGAGTATAGCCCAAAATATCTTATATTATATGAAAATTGGATATTAACTATTAATTTTAACGTAAGACACTTATGCTGGGTTGCTTAAACAATTTGTTAAATTTAATGGTTCACTTTAAATATAAATGGTTTACTAGTTTTCCT
>NW_021767570.1:0-2682 GCF_005508785.2 Acyrthosiphon pisum
CTCATAAAACATACATTTTTAGACCAAAATTGAGGAGATTAAATTAAAAAAATTTATAAAAAATAAAGTAGATGTTTAAAGTAATAAATTAAAATTTCAGAAGTTTTGTACAATTAATCAATCTGTATGGTGGACAATAAATAGGTATATTATACTTTTATCAGAAAAATACATTCTCACATTCATCTCGACATGCGCTTGTAGAAGTTAGCTTTTTGCCTTTATATTATAATTTATAATTGATGTTCTCAATTAATATGCACACTGATTATAATTTACTATATGCACAACCACAACACAAGTACACTTTATATTGCCTATACTAAACTCCTTAAAAACAGACTTAATATTAAAAACCTTAATCCGCTTTGCAATCGAATTTAAAATAATAATACATTAATACACAACTATCCTACACCAAGGGAATGGATAATTGGGGGGGGGGGGTGGAATGGTTTGATACGTTATGGTAAGCAATAATATGATATAAAAATAAAATATTTACAATCACATAATAATATTATATATTATATTAAGGGGATTGAAAGTGGTAGGTATTGAAATATATGCTGTGCATCATGTTTTATAATACATTTTGTTCACCACAACGCTGAAGACAAATGTCTACCACCAGATGTATTTTCCGTTAATTTTTCATAAGTACATCAAACAATACAAAAAATATTTATATGCCGATAAAGGCCAGCAAAAGATATTCCAAGAAAAAATCGGTTTTTATGAGATTACTAATCATTATAAGTGTCGGTTAGCGCTAACCGGCTAATAACAGATTTTATAACTGGCAGAATTCCGCCTGTAAAGTGTCCGTTAACTTTAACTGGCGGTGGTAAGAATAGCCCTTAAACGTATTATAATATTTGTGATCATAATACAGTCAACGGTAGGTATAGCGTAAAAATTTGATCAGATCGCAAGAGCGCCGACGATAAAAAAAAAATCAACAAGGTACCTTGCACATACTACCTGTTGCCTATATCTGCCTAACAATAATCACACGGAAGTAAAATTAATGTTAATAGTTGAAAATTAGTATTAATTAATAATTGGGTGATGAATAATTACACGTGTGTAAAATGAGGTGATCGAGAAAAATGTAGCATACTAGATTTGTACAGACGCATTATAATAATATACTATAATCAGTCGCTCACCTGAATCCCGTGCTCGCGACGTGGGTTTCTGTTATGATATGATTATTCTTGTTGTTGTCGTCGATAATAATAATTGTTGTAGTGTGTCGACAGGATGCAGAAAAGTCCGCAAAACTCCGGAACGAAATAGATAGGCTAGGAATTGGCGGAACAGTTGCAATATATGTGCGACAGCGATGTGTGAACTGTGAATTGCCGTGTTACACTAGACGCCGGTCGTCATCGTGGTCTTGTCGCGCGCGGTTACACCGGTTGGAGTTTAAACAGTGAGGGAGAGAGAGAGAGAGAGAGAGAGAGAGAGAGAGTGAGAGAGAGAGAGAGAGAGAGAGTGAGAGAGAGAGAGAGAGAGAGAGAGAGTCGGTGTTAGTGAGTGAGTGTGAGATCGGGAGAGCGAGTGTGAGTGAGCGAGAGAACACACGATGGAGAAAACGGTCGTGTGAGACAAAGAGGGAGCGAAGCGGCGAACGATCGTGTGGGAGAGAGGCGTATACGGTATACGACGGCAGCGGCGCGCGACGGGAACACACCGAAGCGATAACAACACTGTACAGTGTACACCGAAGTGACGGGGTGGTGGCGAGGGAGAGAGATTTTTGGAAAGACGAAATAATATTATAAAAACTATTGTTCGAACGACCCTAGACGATTCCACGAACTGTATCCATTAACGGTAGGTCTGTTGTAGGTGACTCGGGAAAACGAGGGAGGATGATTCTTTACGTCTCACGCAGGGACATAAAATAAACGTAAAGAAAGAACGAAAAGAAAAAAACAAATAATATTTCGAAAAACACGTGTGTGGTTCAACACATCGCATATATTATGTATACACACACGAAAACCGGTTGAAGAACCCTGCATTCTGGCTTTGTAATAAATGTTGTTGTATTTTCTATAGTAGTAGGTACTTATATAGTATATTATCCACTATCCAGGCTTAGCATTTCCTTAGTTTTTCGGCGGTTCGGCGCCGGCTTGACGGTACCCACTATGATATTATAGTGCCCTATCGCACACGGTATTCTTACCAAATGTGCGTATGCATATGTGTGTATAGTGTGTGTGTGTGTGCATGTGTCAAAGCTACACGCATTCGCCTCTCTTCCTATTAGCCACTCCACAACCACAGTTACACCGCACTGCCACAATCTCGAAAAGTCGGACAATTTTCAATACCTAGTTTATAATATATTATATTGATAATTTACCCAAAATATATACAATATTGTAAAGGTGGGCATTAACTAGTTAAAAAGTTAATTTTTTTTAACTTTTTTACATAACTAGTTAGTTTATTTTCTAATCAACTTATGAACTTAACTAGTTTAATTTACAGTTGAAATAACTTAGCTTTTCTCAGTTGATTTTAAAAAAATCCATCAAGTTAAAAACATTTTGAAATTTTTCGTTTATACGTAAATATTACTATAACAGTATAAAATAAAAATAATCCAATACAAAAACACAAACATTTCTATTTTATTTCTTTATACATAATTTTGTGTACCTA
>NW_021767571.1:0-1109 GCF_005508785.2 Acyrthosiphon pisum
TTAATATTCTGTATTTCTGTGTTGGCCGAAGCCCAAAGGTTTGTGAAAACCAGATTTCTAAAAAAAGTTATTGAATTTTGAATAACAATATTCCCTTTAAAACTATTAGATAACTATTAGAATACCTACTACCTATGTGTTTATATTACAATAATTAGAAACCCACTTTAAAAACCAAATGTATTTGAAAAA
The DNA here is from genome assembly GCF_005508785.2 of Acyrthosiphon pisum. Taxonomy (NCBI): domain Eukaryota; kingdom Metazoa; phylum Arthropoda; class Insecta; order Hemiptera; family Aphididae; genus Acyrthosiphon; species Acyrthosiphon pisum. The sequence goes on from NW_021767571.1 coordinate 193, forward strand.
TATTCCAAATACTTTTTCAAAGTATTTGAGTAGTATTTGAAATACTTTACAATTAAAGTATTTGAGTAGTATCTTAAATACTTAAAAACAAATGTATTTGAGTATTTACTCAAGTACTTTTTAAAAGTATTCTTTACAGGACTGGTTATTTTGTTGTTATTGTGTAATATTATTCTTGGGAACTTGAAACTTCTAAAGTATACTATCATATATCTATGATAGTATCACGGTTTGTTGTACCTAATAGATATTGTGATATGATTAATTTGGAATTTATTATAGGTACCGATTATAGGTCAATTTTATTTTTAATACCCTAGATATAAGTAGTAGGTTTATATGTATTTATATAACCAAAGTATGTATTTATACAATAAAAATATGTACATAAATATGTGTTAAAGAATTCAAAATATATATTATCGAAAAAAAAATAATAATTAATAATATAATAAAATGTAATATAAATGTATATTTATCTAATTATATTGATTACAAACATTAATTAATATTCATTTTTAAATTTTCGAATCCAAAAGATCGCCGATATTGTCATAAAATCTTAATAATAATTAATAATAAAATAAAATGTAATAAAAAATGCATATTTATCTTTAGTTATCTAATTATCTTGATTACAATTAATAATAACCTGCACTTTTAAATTTTCGAATTCAATAGATCGTCGATATAATATATAGTCATGATAACCTTTCAATTATTCTAAATCTGAAGAAAAGACATTAAAACAGTATAATTGTATAAATATGTGATAAAAAATTGAATAATTGTGAAATATGTAAAAACATGTATTTATGACAAAATATGTAAAAATATGTAAAATCAAATATAGCTCGTTTTATCAAAAATATTGTGAAACAAATTTATCACTTGCCGAAATTAGTTTATCATGTCGC
>NW_021767572.1:0-816 GCF_005508785.2 Acyrthosiphon pisum
ATCGGTTTTGCCGACTTCCCTTACCTACATTATTCTATGCTGGCTAGAGGCTGCTCACCTCGGAGACCTGCTGCGGATATCGGTACGAACCGACGCGAAGACTCCGCGTGGCCCTCTCTCGAATTTTCAAGGTCCGCGTGGGGATCACGGACACCGCCGCAACGAGCGGTGCTCTTCGCGCTCGCGTCCCTATCGCCCGGCTAGAGGATTCCAGGGACGTACAACGCTCACAGAGAAAAGAGAACTCTACCCAGATCCCCCGGCGGCTTCTTCGAGTTCATTCTGGTTACCCAGACGAGACAAAAGAGCCCCGAACACTAGGGAGCGGTTCCGCGTCGGGTTCCGGAATACGAACCGGATTCCCTCTCGCCCCAAGGGCGATTCGAAAACGCCTTCGCCCGTGGTACGAGGATCTCTCCCCGGGCTTAGGATCGACTGACTCTTGGACAACGGCTGTTCACAAGAAACCCTTCTCCACGGCAGCCCCCGAGGGCCCCTCTCGAGTATTTGCTACTACCACCAAGATCTGCACCGACGGCGGCTCCAGGCGGTCTCGCGACCTGCCCTTCGACGCACACCGCCGCGCCATCCTACTCGTCGAGGCTTGCCGGGACCGGCCGCCGCGAGCGACGACTGGCCCCACTATGCCGTCGACGGCCGAGTATAGGCACGACGCTCCAGCGCCATCCATTTTCAGAGCTAGTTGCTTCGGCAGGTGAGTTGTTACACACTCCTTAGCGGATTCCGACTTCCATGGCCACCGTCCTGCTGTCATCAGCAACCACGCCTTTCATGGTCTCTGATACGCGTCGATTT
>NW_021767572.1:3009-3998 GCF_005508785.2 Acyrthosiphon pisum
CATGCACCCACCACCCACCGAATCAAGAAAGAGCTCTCAATCTGTCAATCTTTCCGGTGTCCGGGCCTGGTGAGGTTTCCCGTGTTGAGTCAAATTAAGCCGCAGGCTCCACTCCTGGTGGTGCCATTCCGTCAATTCCTTTAAGTTTCAACTTTGCAATCATACTTCCCCCGGAACCGAAAAGCTTCGGTTTCCCGGAAGCTGCCCGCCGGGTCGTTAATGAAACGCCGGCGGATCGCTAGCTGGCATCGTTTACAGTTAGAACTAGGGCGGTATCTGATCGCCTTCGAACCTCTAACTTTCGTTCTTGATCATACGAGAACGTACTTGGCAAATGCTTTCGCGTCAGTTCGTCTCGAGACGATCCAAGAATTTCACCTCTAACGTCTCGGTACGAATGCCCCCGCCCGTCTCTGTTGATCATTACCTCCGGTCCCGAAAACCGGCCCGGCGGGACGCGCGGGCGACTGGCGCCCGCGGCCCGGCGGCCCGCGCACGGAAACGCCCCGGAGGGCGATTTCGCGCGCCCGCGAAGGGCGGAGATGCGCGGGACCGAGGTCTTGTTCCATTATTCCATGCGACCAGTATTCAGGGCCTTTTGACGAGACGGCCGTGAAGCCGCCCCGCCAGATTCGAGCCTGCTTTGAGCACTCTAATTTGTTCAAAGTAAACGTGTCGGCCCGCCGACGGCACTCGGTGAAGAGCACCGCGCAGCAAGATTGGAGTAGGCGGCCGCCGTCGTCGAACACCGACGGCCGCGCGACGCGTGGCCGCGCGGCGCGCCGGAAGCACGAGACACGTGTCCGCCTGCCGACAATACGTCCGGCCGACGTGCCGGTAACTAACACCCCGAGACGGCTGACGAGCGCGACGGCGACCGCGCCGACGGGACACGTGGTCCCGCGACACGGCCGGCCGCGACACGACGGACCGCCAGGGTGGTCCGGCACCGTCCAGACACAGATCCGACTACGAGCTTTTAACCGCAA
>NW_021767573.1:0-1827 GCF_005508785.2 Acyrthosiphon pisum
GGTAGTTTTAAAGAGAAGGTTTTAGTGTTGGTTATTTTTTTGAACCCCTCCCTCCCCCCCAGAGCAAATTCGAATGTACGCCACTGCTTCCTAGTTCCTACCACTAGGTAAGTGTGCACTTCTGCACTAAGATAGCATTTTCCAAAATTCACATTTTTAATTGGTGCTTGGCGCTTGCACAAGTATTTTGAGTTTCAAGATGGTCATAGGCGTGTTCAGACTTCAAATATTTCAAATATTGACAAAATACGTAAAAATGACGAAAATTTGCAAATTATTTTGAGTTAGAAATTCATAAAAAAATTTCTTTATCATTTTCTATACACCATACAATTTTGAAAATAATTTCACTCTTTTTGAGCTTTTTACAAACCATTTCAAACTTTATTTTTTTAGTTTTTTTTTCTATAAATACCAATAAAATTGTATTTGTTGGGACAAAAAACATTAACATTTAATACAAAGCTCCTGATATATTGTTACAATAGCAATTGAAAAATATTAAAAATACATAGGCACGCATTTTTTTTATAAGCATTTAAAGATCAAATTTTGAAAAAATTTTGCGAAATTTATCAAATTTAAAATTTAATAATTATTTTGTAGTTAAAAATGTATAAAATGTTCAACTTTTATAGCTAAGGATTGAAAATTTAAAACAAGGTTCCACGTAAATAGCCAAATGGCAAATAGGTTATATATAAATTACTTTATTCACAATAATATCATCAAATATATTTAGTAATATTATAGGCTGACTAACCGTTTTCGCTCAGAATCGTTTTTCTTATACATATTTGAATTCAAATTTAACCCCATCCATTACACTATTACAGTGCCAATAACCCACTTATAACCTACTGTACAGCAGAGCGACACCCACTTGCCCACCTTTTTTTGTCGTTGTAATAATTTAATACGCTGTGGCTCCATATATAGTATATGATCTAAGAGGACGTTATATTGCGTGTAATCATACAGTTCTATGGTATAAACTATAATTGAAGATCGAATGGCGAATATCGAAATATTATACAGGTCTGGTATTGGAATTTCGTATCCATTTTTTTATTATGTATAGGTTTGTTCGTTTTGACAAAAAGTGTACACTTTTTCACAACTGTACATCATAGCAGAGGCGTACCCAGGATTTTTTTATGGGGGGGGTCCAAAATTTTTATTTTATTTGTTCTCTAATTATAGTTAAAGTTTAATTCATTACCAACATATTACTGTTAATAACTATAATATAGTTAGTAGTTACAATAGTAATAGTCAATAGTTATACACACACTCACAGCACATATACAGAAAAGTTTATAACAATAGGTAGGTACTATAATTTTAAATCAATTTTTATTTGGTAATATAATGTTATAAAAATTACATTATTTAACTTATAATTATTAAAATAATTAAACTTAAAATTTTAATGTTCTGTTTTTTTTTACAAGTTCCTCAATTATATCATCTGGTATTAAGATTTCATTTCGATGAATATTAAGCATTGCAAGTCCATTTAGTCTGTCTTCCAATACAGTATTTCTGAGATATGTTTTAAGATTTCTTAATGAAGAGAAACTTCTCTCAGAAGTACATGTCGTGACTGGTAATATACATAATATTTTTATTAACTTGTATATATTTGGGAACAAGTCTTCATCACAAAATTGTAGAAATTGTATTACAGTTTTTGGCTTTTGATCTTCTTCAGTTCTTTTTAAGACATTTTTCCACATCTTAATTTCTGCTATTACAATATCATCATAGTCGTACCTAGTCGTTGGTATAAATTAAACACGATTTATACATTATAAATTATATATA
>NW_021767574.1:0-759 GCF_005508785.2 Acyrthosiphon pisum
TATTATTTATTTAAAATTGTAAAATATGATAAACAAGTTGAATTTAAACACTATTAGATTATTCAAATTGACGAAGAAAAAAACCAGTGTCTTAGAAAATAAGCGATTGCTCGAATAAGTCCCGTAATACGTCGTCAACGAAAATAATCTAAGTCGTAATACAAAAATTGATAATTAAGAATGAAGAAGTACAGGGATGTGTACGTACGGTTGGTGGAATCACGTCTGAATACTGGTTACTCCCAGGGCTCCTATATAGTCCTATCCCCTCTCTTACCAGATCCCTGGCGGACTACGCCGTTGGTTCTCACAGTCCAGGGGGCCTTCTACAAGATGTGCCTTTGGTCGGTGCGGGGTGTCGTAAGATGACCAAGTATACCCGCAGCCGTCTTGTCATAGTGCCAATATCTGATTCGTATAATCTACTGCGCTCCGAGGAGGTCTCACAGATATCTTACCGGTTCGGGTTTGTCATCTGGCCGTTGGCAGACGCTGAGACTGTTGCTAACGTTTATAGTATTGCTCCCCCAAGGTTTTATGTACAGCAGTGACATCATCTAACTATTTACGTGTTACCACATCGATGCTGTGTATTATGACTATGTGTAGGGGCGGAGTAGAGGGGTCCGTATGTAGCACCTCCCCCCTTAGAAAAAGGATTTATGTCTCTAAAAGACAGAAATCTTTTTAAGAACACCATCGCATTTACAAATTTATGCAATGTGTCTACAATTTAGTTAATTTCTTATAACATCATTT
>NW_021767575.1:0-981 GCF_005508785.2 Acyrthosiphon pisum
TCGCGAGCATCGCAACGTTTAATTGCAAGTCAAACGAGTATCGTCGCATTAGTCACTACACAAGACTCGGCGCTCGCAGTCAGCGCCGGCGGAAGGGCAGGGCAGAAGGGGCATCTGCCCAGGGCCCCGCCGTTTTGGGGCCCCGCGCCTTGTATGGTATTTGATAATTTGTAAGCTCATAATTTTGTTTTTAAGTTCATAATACAAGTCTCGGCTGGCCGTCTTCAGTTGCGGCTTGTGGCCTGTGGGTTTTTCATATAGGTAATAAAAAATAAAAATAAATTATAATGCTGACGTGCGACGGTGACGTCCAAAATAATCCGCTGAAACAATTTAATTGGTTATGTGCACATCAATTCCATTAAACTGTGTGTTTTTCTTATCCTGGTTATAATATAGTTCATGTTATTGGAGTATTAGAGACGAATACACTATTAGGCGGTATTGAGTATAGAAAATAGATGTACGATAGCGAATCAAATTTATTCTCAATGCACGTCTGGTGCGATTATATACGCATTTATCAATTATCATTATTTCTTGGAAATCGCTCACTACTTTTCAACAAATATTATTTCTAAATAATTATTATCGTCGGTATGTGTGTTTCATTCCACGACTGGAATTCGCCACTACGCCACGTGTATCAATTTACAATTACTATAATAGGTAAATTGTATACCAGTTACCGGCCGGACACCAGCAACTGCATGTATTTACCTACAATGGTAAGTTTTAAATATTTATTTATTTTCTTTATTAAATACTAGCTGGACACGGCAATGCGTCGTTATTGATACGTTTGTGTGATTATGCGAGCAGTTTATTACTGCGGTAGATCGCGGACCCCGCGTGCTGTGTTGAGCCGAGATAAATATAATTTTATCTAGATAAGATAAAGGATGACTAAATTATTTATTTATTTATTTAGATAAATTCAACACTGCTCCGCGTGCACATTTTTTTGTAGTTTTATGTTTT
>NW_021767576.1:0-805 GCF_005508785.2 Acyrthosiphon pisum
ATTTTTATTCACCAGAGTACCATGATAATTAAATTTTTTCTTCATAAAATGGGGTTACTTTGATATCACATTAAGAAATATAGGTATCGAAATTGCACGTTGTGTTACTTTGATAGCATATTAAAAAATATTGATATCTCAAAAGATAATTTCAGAATTTTAAAAATTAAAACGTTAAAATATTGAACTAGTTGTAACTAATATTTAATTTTGAGAGTTTTATCGTTAACACTACAGAAGTTATCCATATAATAAAAAATGAAATTGTCATAAAACAGTAAAAAATTATCAAAGTTACCCCATTTTACTGTACTACTTTTATTTTTAAACTATGAGAACTTTTTTCGTATTTGTGATGTCGAAAAATTAAAAACAATGTAGCATAGTCTATGTTCTCTTGTTCCTAGTATAGGAACATTTGGTTGCATAATATGAACTATAAGATTAGCCATAGTGGTTCTCATCCACGCAAAACCATTTTTACTATGTTTTACATTTATAAAACGGAGACCACACATGCGTGTGTAGCATCCTCTTAATAATATTTGTCATTCCGAATTTATTCAATTCAGCGTAGCCCGCAGATTAAATAATTATATTAGTAAAAATCAAGTAATAACCAAAGTTATAAATAGAAGATTTCGTACCCAACCGTAATCCCTAGACGCTAAGATAGTATAATTTTCTATAATATCATTGCTGCATATTGACAAAAGCTGAAACACTGAAATGTGCATTCACACAATACTGTTTTAATCGTGAATTCGTGAACAGTTATCATTAATTGGCATGGAAAAAAAATTCC
>NW_021767577.1:0-1030 GCF_005508785.2 Acyrthosiphon pisum
CAAATTTTAATTTGAGAAATTATTTTGTAGATAAAAATTTATAAAATGTTCAATTTTTGTATCTAAGAATTAAAAATTTAAAACAAGATTCCACATAAGTAATTAATTCTGTTACCAAAAAATTTAAAAAATACATTTACACAGTTTATTTTTATAGTCATTTTAATTTTTAAGTTCAAATTTGGACAAAATTACATATTAAAAAACCTGGAATAACTATTTTAGTTATTTTGTTGTGATTGTATAATATTATTCGTGGGCACTTGAAAATTCTAAAGTATACTATTATATATCTATGATAGTACCACGGTTCGTTGTTGATGTATAACGCGTTACCTAATGGATATTGTGTTATGATTAATTCGGAATTTATTATTGATACCTATTATAGGTCAATTTTTTTTTAATACTATAGATAAGTATACCTATATTAGGTATGTCTAATACCTAGACTGACAAACCGTCTCCGCTCAGAATCGTTTTTCTTATACAGTGATATTATATCATAGAATTAAAATTTAATACTATCCATTATACAGTGACCCACTTGTAGCCTACTGTACAGCAGAGCGACATCCACTTTTTTCTATGATTGTCAATAAAGCTTTATTTGTTAAGTAAAAATACATATGGCTCCTACTATATTGTTACAATGACATTTGAAAAATATTAAAAATCCTTAGTCACAGTTTTTTTTTATTAGCATTTAAAGTTCAAAAATTGACAAAATATGTAAAAATCACGAAAATCACGAAAATTAGCAAATTATTTTGAGTTAAGAATTCGTAAAAATTTTTCTTATTAAGTCTAAGATTTGAAAATGTATTACAAGGTTCCACATAATATTGTCTACCTTTATCAAAAAAGAATAAAATATATCTACAAGGAAGTCAAATTAAATTTTTGTGAGCGTTTGAAATTCTTATTTTTACAACATTTGATATTTGCTCGATTTCTCATGTGACGATTTTCTTATTTTAGTGTAATTAAAAAATGAATGACTGTAGATTCTTAAAATTTCACTGATGTT
>NW_021767578.1:0-943 GCF_005508785.2 Acyrthosiphon pisum
GGCAATTGCGATGAGTAGGGCCCAATGACGTCACACGTCTTTTTTCAATTGCTCATAACTTATTGAATAATGTGAGTAGAAACGTAAAACCTATACCATTATCCTTAGAATTAAACATTCTTTCAAATAAAAAAAACTTATTTTTTGTGTTGTGTGCTCCTTTAATAATTAATTCATTTCTGAAATAATAAGAATCTTATACTAAATGTATCAATGGATTGCTTTCTAAATCCCTCCACTTACAGTAAAGTACTTTTTTAATAACAAAATTAAAATTAAAAATCTTTTTCTGTGCCAACCTGTCTCTATTTCTTGTAGTCAATTTTCGGAATGGTTTACAGCTTTTCTCTAATTTCTGTTCGCTTTTCTTTCAGTTGTAAATACAAATTGCATCTTCATAATCAGTCTTATATACTCCAGCCTAGGTCTTTCTATGTGGTCCCACTCTTCAACGCTTATTTCTATTAACAATTTCAATTGGTGGCGACAAAGTCCTAAAAAGTTTATGTTGCAAACAAATATATATATATATAATTAATCTTATTTTTTATACCATCTATCCCCATATGGACTACACTAATTCAAATTTTCTAATAACACGTACATTGTACTATAATGCTATAATCATATTATTTTTTTCTGGGACCTATTAACTTATTACCTATTCACCCATCCAACCCCATTATATTATTTATATTGCTGGTGCAACAGGGGTACTGATTTCAACAGACTTTCATGCAATGCATTATGGCCTATCTACAAATGTTTTCTTCTCATCAAACTTTTCCATAATGTTCTTCTTTCAGATATTTTATTTAACACTTATTAATGTATTATTTTCACAGTCCAGCTTATTCTTAACATTTCTGTAACACTACATATAAAATGTATCATCAGTTTCACTTCCACATAGTAATATGATCCTCCTTTTCATTCTTATTTT
>NW_021767579.1:0-834 GCF_005508785.2 Acyrthosiphon pisum
TCGCAGTTTGGCTTGAGGGGGGGCTCTTGCTTTGTTCCGACGTATTTTTGCAGTGAGCTGATGTATGACCGGTGCGTTTACATAGGTAGCATGTGAGTGTGTCGTCTGTAAGGAAAATACGGTAATCGGTATTTTCAAAGTGAATTACTAATGATCCTGGTAATTTTGATGCGTCCTCAAATTTAATGTGGGTTTGCCTTCTAAAACTTATGATGTGGGATAAGTCATCTGTAGAGAAGCCAGCTTTTAAAAATGTGATTGGCGTAAGTGTATTTATGCCGATAAGGTTTAGTGCGTCGGTAATATACGTGTGTGGAATAATAGGCGATACGTTTGAAATAATAATGCGTTTCGCTTGATTTTCTAATCTACGAAGTTCAATGTTGTTGTTATCGACAGTGATTGTCTGGCAGCGGTTAATGATGTCATTAACTATATTGGAATTAGCGAAGTAGATGCAGAACCGGTTGTTTGAAATTCGTGAGGCGAATTTAATGTTTGAAGGATTAGTAATCAGACTAATCGCTTTAATGTATTCGATTTGTGGAATGCCGTCAATTGTGTTGAAAATAATGGCTTGATTTTTTTTGGGGAAAGATAGGTTTGCTGTGGTTTCAGCGAATGTTTTTTGGGTGCAATTTTCGTTTGTGAGGTTGGTGGTGTTGGTGATTGAGGGCTGTTGAGTTGGTGTCATTTTTGAATTTTGATTGGCTTGTTTACTGGTTTTAAGTGAGTTTAAAATAGGTTTGTTTATGGATGTTTTCGACACTGCGTTTGATGTCGAGCGTCTTAAAAAGGTATGTGTGGTTTTTGAAGGCGGTTTGTCACCCATCG
>NW_021767580.1:0-1463 GCF_005508785.2 Acyrthosiphon pisum
GGAGAATATGGTCGTAATAGTTTACACTAGGGACCTTAAAATTGACCTTATACCGGCTAATAGGTACGAAACGTCCGCTTTTCCACTAATTAGTTTAGATAGCAATACTACTTAGTTATAGCCTACTGTATTCTTCTATTATTCAATGTACACCTATCTACATCTTATCCGTTCTAATACCGGTAAGTTCATCGTAGTCGTGCGGAGGTAACTTTCAGGACAAAAGTATCTCGAAATGTACGCCGCGCGCGTTTGAGCTGCGATTAATAATAATATATAACATCATTATTTACAACAGTCGATGGAGGTTCGGTATTAGTTTTTTTCTGTCATAGCATTTCACATAATATAATATATTTTATTTAAAATAATTATACAGTCCGATGGAGTGTATGATCGTTAATATTATAAAAACATATTTTTACGGGCAATATACGTATCTATATTATAATGATCGATAGAATACTGGGACGGAATGTCGTTAAAAAGCGAATCGGCTCGGAGTTTAAAAGTGTAAATTGTTTAGTAACTGTGTACGTAATGTTGTATCGAATTAAGTAAAAAAAAAAAATGTAAAGACGTGTGTGAGATACAGAAAAAAAATAATAACCTTGTCGGGTGTATGACGTCCTAAAAAATATTTCATTTTTCAACGAGTGCGTTTCACACAATCAGAAATTAATATATAATACATCATATATATATTATATGTTATACGTATAATACTATAATATTTCATAAGCGTTTTAAATATCAGACTTCTCGAAAACCGAACTCGCATACGACGTGATCCACTCGTGAAAATTAATCACACACAACCACCCACATGATATTATATATTGTTATACGCAGCTCTTCGGGGAAACTTTCAGGAAAATTTTTTATTTTTGTAAATATCGCCTAGCATAAAACTATAAAGTATTGTACTCGAACTTATATTATACCCACCAACACACATTAATCATAGCATAGCTTAAAGGAGAGTTGTTATCATTGCAATTTATTTTACTATAATAATATATTGTATTGTTTTATGTAATTATTTGTTTGCTAATTAAATAATAATATATTATTATTATATGCGTAATTTATTATTATGGTATTATTGCAGGTATATTTTTGGGTGTTCGCGTAACAATATTTTAAGGACTAATAAATGTACATAATATTATTGTTGATCGCCGCACAAAAGGACATAATAATATGAAGAAAAATATAATATCGGCAAACCTAAGATTCATTTCTTAGATTTATAAATTAAGATATTTAAACATGAAGATTAATAAATACCACACGAAATTATTAATAACTATTCCAAGTTCTAACTGCAGATAATAGATAATCGATAGGTTCGAAAAAAACGGCAATGATAACAAAGAATATATTAACACCTTATAAAAGTACAATTAAATGCAAATTCTATTAGAAATCAGCCAAAACCTCAAAGTCCTAAGCATATTTTT
>NW_021767581.1:0-829 GCF_005508785.2 Acyrthosiphon pisum
CAGTATAGTTTTCTTACACTCGCCGATGAGTTTAATCGTATGAGTCGTATGCATTTATCCATTCAATTTCCTGTTTTAGTGTTTTCATGTGAGGTATAGGTAGGTTACTACTGTACACATTATTCATATTTTATTTTAACAATGCTGAAAGAAAAACAAACAGTTGCGGGCCGTTTGCAAAATTTTGTGGAGGAATTTGAATTTTTTTAAATTTATGGATTAATTCTTATTATTTTAAAACTTTTTCATGATTTTTTTACATAATGCATATTTTGAGTGCATAATTTAAAAATTTTAGAGCATATAAATGCATATTTTCGAACTTTTTAGTGCATATTTTAATGCATATTTTGACAATTTTTAGTGCATTCAGCATGCTTATTTATGCATTTTTTAGTGCATGAAGTAACGAGCCCTGTTTATAATCATGTTTCTTTAAACAGCTATTTCAATCAATATTATTTTTTTATGATCAACATTTAACACCACATCTGTAGTAAATTGTTATCAAGTTAGTATGTCGGCGATAAAATGAGCGATTTTGAACCATGATGTAATCAATATCGATTCATTTTAATGACTTACTATAAAAAAATTAACTTCTGTACTTGAAATGTATGTGAAATAATAAGGTTAATGAAAAGATAACAAACTATTAGAGATAATCCTCGCAAAATAAATATTACTTAGTTTCTATGAGACCTTCGAGTTAAATATTTGTTTACATTATATCGGGAATGCCAAAATAAGACAGACCTTCAATTATTAGAGTTTTAAAATTAATTTGTCATTTTCTTATTTTTTCAATTTATCAGACTTGAGTTAATAT
>NW_021767582.1:0-775 GCF_005508785.2 Acyrthosiphon pisum
GATCTGAGTCGGTGTATCTGTGAATTCTAATTTGTCTACAATTATATTCTTAAATTGATTGCTTTCGTTTTCGAATATGATGTCTCTAGATATTTGTATTCGAATAATACACACGATAACCTCTCGTGTTATTCGAATAACCAACAAATATACCTTTTTCACTCTTTGGATCCCACTTCTTACGTTTTTGTTTTGGTATGTGTGTATATACGACAGTTCCAAAAACTCGTAAATGTTTAATATCTGGCATAACTTTGTAATATAACTCGTATGGCGAGCAATTCTTAACCGAACTAGCACCTGTCCGATTTAGCGTGTAAACAGCCGTGTTTACAGCTTCTGCCCAAAGTGAGACATTCTGATTTTTCGCACAAATCATTGTCCTCGCTGATTCAACGATTGTACGATTCTCTCGTTCGACTTTTCCATTTTGTTCCGGCATATATGGAACTGTCGTATGCCGTATTTTTGCAAAATACCTGTAATTTCTTTATTCACGAATTCTAACCCGTTATCCTTTCTTAATATTTTAACCTTAGAACCTGTTTCTGTCTCAACACTTTTTATAAATGTTTCCAAAATATTTTTTACTTCATAATTTATTTTTAATAAAATATACCGTCCTGTAATGCGAGTAGTCGTCCTTGAATAATAGGACGTATTTCGATTTACCTATAGAACTAGTCTCCATCGGTCCACATACGTCTGCGTGAATTAGTCATTCACATTGAAATATTTTGTGTTACTTTTACTAAATGTTTTAAGACTTTGTTTA
>NW_021767583.1:0-920 GCF_005508785.2 Acyrthosiphon pisum
TTACCATGTTCAATGCATTTGTAAAACGGAGACAACTAACGAGAATGTCCGCAGTGCCCACTGTACACTTAGTATAATTATTTGTAAGTAACGTTTATTCGACTGAATTACGATTAGTACTGTAAGTAGGTATTAATAATTCGTTCTTTACATTAAATAATTACAATAACAATGCAGTAAAATAAAAATAAAAATAATAATCTAGGTTAATACATGGTCAGGTCATACTAGGTAAGTGTGGGATACTGCAGTGAGTATGTGAGTAAAGGATACGAAACGATGATTGGAGAGGATGAAAATAATATTACAACAGCTACTGTAGTAATGCGACATCGATCTGGTTTTTAGCTGATGTTGTCAACAGACTGACGAGATATAATAGTTGGACAAGGCGGAGTGGTTTTCTGATACCTTTCGCATATTTATCGGTCACTATTCCTAATTATTGTTATTGTTTTAACCAAAAATCAGATTTACCTACTTAATAGAACGTCCGGGCTAAGTTGCGAGAGCGACGACGGTTGGCGACGAGAGGCTAGTGTGCGATGCCGTGCGCTGCTTGACGGTGCTGCAGGTGCTGAAGACAACTGTTGTGCCGGCGACGACGGAGTCACGCACCGCCTAACCCAACGAAACGTTTCGTTTCCTCGAGCCCGGCGCTGCTGACGTCCGTGGTGTTTCTAGATACCCTGTAATTATAGTCATCCATCAATCACCCGCCGTGAGCTCTGAGGTCTTCGTCACCGCCGTCACGAGTCGTCTTCGTGCAGCACTGCGTTCGTCACTGAGCAGGTACCGTCAGGGACGGCGTCGTTGTCCGCGCCGGTACCGTTAGCCTCCGTCGTCGTGTCGTTGTCGCTCCCGGACCGAAGCAGCCGGGCGCCGGCCGAGCCGCCAGAGGGTCTCGCGTGTCTTGGCGA
>NW_021767583.1:3178-4263 GCF_005508785.2 Acyrthosiphon pisum
CTTCAATATTAACATTTTCTTTGATTTTAAACAGGACATTTTTGGCAACAAGCTTTTTTTCTTATCACCAAAAAGCATAATTCATAACGAGATGATGAAATAATTTTTTTTTAATGTGAACGAACTTGAGGTTTTTTTTAGTTTGAAAAAAAATTTCCTAATTTCTATAACGAATAAAAATTTGGATTTGAGTCCATCTCGCCTAAACATTTTAATAAAATAGAAATTTGTTTCGTTGTATGTATATTAAAAAAAGGTGGGTAAGTGGATGTCGCTCTGCTGTACAGTAGGTTACAAGTGGGTCACTGTATAATGGATAGTATTAAATTTGAATTCAATGATATAATATCACTGTATAAGAAAAACGATTCTGAGCGGAGATGGTTTGTCAGTCTAGGTATTAGACATACCTATTATAGGTAGGTATACTTATCTATGGTATTAAAAAAAAATTGACCTATAATAGGTATATTAATAATAAATTCCAAATTAATCATATCACAATATCCATCAGGTAACGCGTTATACATCAACAACAAACCGTGGTACTATCATAGATATATAATAGTATACTTTAGAAGTTTCAAGTACCCACGAATAATATTATACAATCACAACAAAATAACTAAAATAGTTAGCCTAGGTTTTTAATATGTAATTTCGTCCAAATTTGTACTTAAAATTACTATAAAAATAAACTGTGTAAATGTATTTTTTAGATTTTTTGGTAACAGAATTAATTATTTACGTGAAATCTTGTTTTAAATTTTCAATTCTTAGATACAAAAATTGAACATTTTATAAATTTTTAACTACAAAATAATTTTTCAAATTTAAATTTGATAAATTTTATCAAAATTTGATCTTTAAATGCTTATAAAAAAAAAATTGTGCCTATGTATTTTTAATATTTTTCAACTGATATTGTAACAATATATCAGGAGCTTTGTATTAAATTTATACACTTTTTGGCCCAACAGATAAAACTTTATTGATATTTATAGAAAAAAAAACTAAAAAAATTTAAAACTGAAAATGTCCGTAAACAGCTCAAAAAGAGTCAAAATATTTTCAAAATTGTATGG
>NW_021767584.1:0-1425 GCF_005508785.2 Acyrthosiphon pisum
ATAACATAGAAAAAAATCAACCAATGAGAAGTAGAGACTTACGATATAGGCCGGAGGTGAAGGAGATACGTATCTACTGCGCAAAACTAGTACAACTGTGATGACACCTATCTAATTTGTCATGGTTACTACGTATACGTATGATATTATTGAAACATTTATCATATTTTACATAAAAAATATTTTAATAATTTATCTAACAGCATTTACCTGCAGCAATTTCCGTACGCATGTAGCTAAAGGCTATTCGTTCTCCTCCTGTTTTAAAACCCTATTTTATTTTACTGTTTAAAACTTAAAAAGTTACACTTGAAGTGATGAGATGATCATTAGTTAATTTGTCACTGCTTGTTTTTCAATATAATCAGAAACCACATTTTGGATTTTGACATTGTATTACCATTTACCAGTTACCAACAGATTTGTTTTTATCTACTGACTGTAATAATGTGTTCATAATATAGTATAATGCTAGTTTTCGGATCGATTTGTAGTAATATATATATACAATTAAATAGTTCAAAACATTATAGGTATGTGAAATATAATTATTTTTTTTGATTTGACTTATACGAAAAAAAGTTCTTATTATTTCAAAATCCATTATTTTTTGTTTTTTTTTTCAAACTTCAATAACTTTTTCTGTAGTTCCGATATCGAAAAAATAAAAATGATATTTCACTGGTAAAGTTCTCTTTTTTATGTAGTGACAATTTACAAATGTGAAATGCAACAATGAAAATAAAGTATTCAGCACGCAATATTAAAATTGAGATATTTACATTTGTCTTGAACATAATCTCAACATAATTCGATAATTTGAATTGATAATCAAAAAACAATATAATTGATAAGATATTCAAAAAAAAATACCCCCCTCAACACCACCCCTGACACCAACTGAAAAATGTCAAACCACCTCTGTTATCACCTATGTATAGTGTTGTTAAAATACGGTATTTTATTTTATTTTTGTATTATACTGTATTATACCTTGTATTATACCGGTATTAAACTTTGTATAATACTATTGTATTTAAGTAGGGTATAATAATTTTTGTATTATACCGTATTATACCGTATTATACACATTTTATACGGTATAAAATCCTGTATTTAAATATATAATATACAATTATACAATTTAAACTTGATTACTCAACCATTGTCCATTTCCTATTTGAAAATTGAGTCTTATTAATACAAATAAAATAGAAAATAGTAATATAAATTAATAATAATATAAATTAAATTCAAAAGTAATAACAAAGTCAACAAGTAAAGTAATAATTAACAATTTTAATAAACATAAATAACTCTTTTGGTTTTTTTTCTAAATAATAACTAAAATAAATGTTTAATGTAAAATATTAAATAAGTAACAAAAGTAAATAGTAATCCTTTATAGGTTATAGTAACAATTTT
>NW_021767585.1:0-819 GCF_005508785.2 Acyrthosiphon pisum
CAAAATAACTAAAATAGTTATCCTAGGTTTTTAATATGTAATTTCGTCCAAATTTGTAGTTAAAATGACTATAAAAATAAACTGTGTAAATGTATTTTTTAGATTTTTTGGTAACAGAATTAATTACTTATGTGGAATCTTGTTTTAAATTTTCAATTCTTAGATACAAAAATTGAACATTTTATTAATTTTTAACTACAAAATAATTTTTCAAATTAAAATTTGATAAATTTTATCAAAATTTGACCTTTAAATGCTTATAAAAAAAAATTGTGCCTATGTATTTTTAATATTTTTCAACTGATATTGTAACAATATATCAGGAGCTTTGTATTAAATTTATACACTTTTTGGCCCAACAGATAAAACTTTATTGATATTTATAGAAAAAAAAACTAAAAAAATTTAAAACTGAAAATGTCCGTAAACAGCTCAAAAAGAGTCAAAATATTTTCAAAATTGTATGGTGTATAGGAAATGCTTATATAAACATTCAATAAAAATGTCATGTATCTGCAGTTATTCGTTTTTGAATTAGAACAAAATAAGGAAATCGCTACATGAGAAATCGAGTGAATATCCAATGTTGTAAAAATTTGAATTTCAAACGATCATAAAAATTTAATTTGACTTCCTTATAGATATTTTTTATTTGATAAAGGTAGACAATTTTATAAGGATTCTTGTATTACATTTTCATATCTTAGATTTAAAAAGAAAAATTTTTATGAATTTCTAACTCGAAATAATTTGCAAATTTTCAGATAGATTTTTCCATATTTTGTCATTTTTTGAACTTTAAATGCTTATAAAAAAAAA
>NW_021767586.1:0-9383 GCF_005508785.2 Acyrthosiphon pisum
ATAGTTTTAATTTTTTCTTCATTTTTTTACACAAAAGATAGGGTTATAATGTACTTAAGTTGAAGTGTAAGTTTCATAAGTCTTAGTTCATTTTTGAATTAACTACAGCTCGTCCCGTCTACAATTTGGACTATATTTCAGCACCTGTGGCGGTGGAATCCCTTCCCGTTTCTCCAATATGTAATATTTTTTCATATTTTTTTTACCAAAAGATAGTGTTTAATATACTTAAGTTTTGGTGTAAGTTTCATAAGTCTTAGTTCATTTTTGAATTATCTACAGCTCGTCCCGTCTACAATTTGGACTATATTTCAGCACCTGTGGCGGTGGAATCCCGTCCCGTTTCTCCAATACGTAATATTTTTTCATAATTTTTTTACCAAAAGATAGGGTTTAATATACTTAAATTTTTGAAATACGTTTAATAAGCCTTAGTTCATTTTTGAATTAACTACAGCTCGTCCCGTCCACAATTTGGACTATATTTCAGCACCTGTGGCGGTGGAATCCCGTCCCGTTTCTCCAATACTTAATATTTTTTCATAAATTTTTTACCAAAAGATAGGGTTGAATATACTTGAGTTGACGTGTAAGTTTCATAAGTTTTAATTAATTTTTGATTTAACTACAGCTCGTCCCGTCTACAATGTGGACTATATTTCAGCACCTGTGGGGGTGGAATCCCGTCCCGTTTCTCCAATACGTAATATTTTTTCATAATTTTTTTACCAAAAGATAGTGTTTAATATACTTAAGTTTTGGTGTAAGTTTCAAAAGTCTTAGTTCATTTTTGAATTATCTACAGCTCGTCCCGTCTAAATATTAACCTAATTACGCATACCTGTGGCGGTGGAATTCCGTCCCGTTTCTCCAATACTTAATATTTTTTCATAATTTTTTTACCAAACGATAGGGTTTAATATACTTAAGTTGACGTGTAAGTTTCATAAGTCTTAGTTCTTTTTTGAATTATCTACAGCTCGTCCCGTCTAAATATTAACCTAATTACGCGCACCTGTGGCGGTGGAATTCCGTCCTGTTTCTGCAATAGTTTATATTTTTTCATTATTTTTTTACCAAAGGTTGGGTTTAATCAACCCTAAATTTTTATATACGTTTAATAAGTCTTAGTTCATTTTTGAATTATCTACAGCTCGTCCCGTCTACAATTTGGACTATATTTCAGCACCTGTGGCGGTGGAATCCCGCCCCGTTTCTCTAATACTTAATATTTTTTCATAATTTTTTTTAACAAAAGATAGGGTTTAATATTAAACTTAGGTTGACGTGTAAGTTTCATAAGTTTTAATTAATTTTTGATTTAACTACAGCTCGTCCCGTCTAAATATTAACCTAATTACGCACACCTGTGGCGGTGGAATTCCGTCCCGTTTCTCCAATACTTAATATTTTTTCATAATTTTTTTACTAAAAGATAGGGTTTAATGTACTTAAGTTGAAGTGTAAGTTTCATAAGTCTTAGTTCATTTTTGAATTAACTACAGCTCGTCCCGTCTACAATTTGGACTATATTTCAGCACCTGTGGCGGTGGAATCCCGTCCCGTTTCTCCAATACGTAATATTTTTTCATAATTTTTTTACCAAAAAATAGGGTTTAATATACTTAAATTTTTGAAATACGTTTAATAAGCCTTAGTTCATTTTTGAATTAACTACAGCTCGTCCCGTATAAATAATTACCTAATTGCGCGCACCTGTGGCGGTGGAAATCCGTCCCGTTTCTCCAATACTTAATATTTTTTCATAATTTTTTTAACAAAAGATAGGGTTTAATATTATACTTAGGTTGACGTGTAAGTTTCATAAGTTTTAATTAATTTTTGATTTAACTACAGCTCGTCCCGTCTAAATATTAACCTAATTACGCACACCTGTGGCGGTGGAATTCCATCCCGTTTCTCCAATACTTAATATTTTTTCATAATTTTTTTACTAAAAGATAGGGTTTAATGTACTTAAGTTGAATTGTAAGTTTCATAAGTCTAAGTTCATTTTTGAATTAACTACAGCTCGTCCCGTCTACAATTTGGACTATATTTCAGCACCTGTGGCGGTGGAATCCCGTCCCGTTTCTCCAATACGTAATATTTTTTTTATATTTTTTTTACCATAAGATAGTGTTTAATATACTTAAATTTTTGAAATACGTTTAATAAGCCTTAGTTCATTTTTGAATTAACTACAGCTCGTCCCGTATAAATAATTACCTAATTGCGCGCACCTGTGGCGGTGGAAATCCGTCCCGTTTCTCCAATACGTAATATTTTTTCATATTTTTTTTACCAAAAGATAGTGTTTAATATACTTAAGTTTTGGTGTAAGTTTCAAAAGTCTTAGTTCATTTTTGAATTATCTACAGTTAGTCCCGTCTAAATATTAACCTAATTACGCACACCTGTGGCGGTGGAATTCCGTCCCCTTTCTCCAATACTTAATATTTTTTCATAATTTTTTTACCAAACGATAGGGTTTAATATACTTAAGTTGACGTGTAAGTTTCATAAGTCTTTGTTCATTTTTGAATTATCTACAGCTCGTCCCGTCTAAATATTAACCTAATTACGCGCACCTGTGGCGGTGGAATTCCGTCCTGTTTCTGCAATAGTTTATATTTTTTCATTATTTTTTTACCAAAGGTTGGGTTTAATCAACCCTAAATTTTTATATACGTTTAATAAGTTTTAATTAATTTTTGATTTAACTACAGCTCGTCCCGTCTACAATTTGGACTATATTTCAGCACCTGTGGCGGTGGAATCCTTCCCGTTTCTCAATACGTAATATTTTTTTTTTATTTTTTTTACCAAAAGATAGTGTTTAATATACTTAAGTTTTGGTGTAAGTTTCAAAAGTCTTAGTTCATTTTTGAATTATCTACAGCTCGTCCCGTCTAAATATTAACCTAATTACGCACACCTGTGGCGGTGGAATTCCGTCCCCTTTCTCCAATACTTAATATTTTTTCATAATTTTTTTACCAAACGATAGGGTTTAATATACTTAAGTTGACGTGTAAGTTTCATAAGTCTTAGTTCATTTTTGAATTATCTACAGCTCGTCCCGTCTAAATATTAACCTAATTACGCGCACCTGTGGCGGTGGAATTCCGTCCTGTTTCTGCAATAGTTTATATTTTTTCATTATTTTTTTACCAAAGGTTGGGTTTAATCAACCCTAAATTTTTATATACGTTTAATAAGTTTTAATTAATTTTTGATTTAACTACAGCTCGTCCCGTCTACAATTTGGACTATATTTCAGCACCTGTGGCGGTGGAATCCCTTCCCGTTTCTCCAATATGTAATATTTTTTCATATTTTTTTTACCAAAAGATAGTGTTTAATATACTTAAGTTGAAGTGTAAGTTTCATAAGTCTAAGTTCATTTTTGAATTAACTACAGCTCGTCCCGTCTACAATTTGGACTATATTTCAGCACCTGTGGCGGTGGAATGCCGTCCCGTTTCTCCAATACTAAATATTTTTTCATAATTTTTTTACCAAACGATAGGGTTTAGTATACTTAAGTTGACGTGTAAGTTTCATAAGTCTTAGTTCATTTTTGAATTATCTACAGCTCGTCCCGTCTACAATTTGGACTATATATCAGCACCTGTGGCGGTGGAATTCCGTCCTGTTTCTGCAATACTTAATATTTTTTCAATAATTTTTTTACTAAAAGATAGGGTTTAATGTACATAAGTTGAATTGTAAGTTTCATAAGTCTAAGTTCATTTTTGAATTAACTACAGCTCGTCCCGTCTACAATTTGGACTATATTTCAGCACCTGTGGCGGTGGAATCCCGTCCCGTTTCTCCAATACGTAATATTTTTTTTATATTTTTTTTACCATAAGATAGTGTTTAATATACTTAAATTTTTGAAATACGTTTAATAAGCCTTAGTTCATTTTTGAATTAACTACAGCTCGTCCCGTATAAATAATTACCTAATTGCGCGCACCTGTGGCGGTGGAAATCCGTCCCGTTTCTCCAATACGTAATATTTTTTCATATTTTTTTTACCAAAAGATAGTGTTTAATATACTTAAGTTTTGGTGTAAGTTTCAAAAGTCTTAGTTCATTTTTGAATTATCTACAGCTCGTCCCGTCTAAATATTAACCTAATTACGCATACCTGTGGCGGTGGAATTCCGTCCCGTTTCTCCAATACTTAATATTTTTTCATAATTTTTTTACCAAACGATAGGGTTTAATATACTTAAGTTGACGTGTAAGTTTCATAAGTCTTAGTTCTTTTTTGAATTATCTACAGCTCGTCCCGTCTAAATATTAACCTAATTACGCGCACCTGTGGCGGTGGAATTCCGTCCTGTTTCTGCAATAGTTTATATTATTTCATTATTTTTTTACCAAAGGTTGGGTTTAATCAACCCTAAATTTTTATATACGTTTAATAAGTCTTAGTTCATTTTTGAATTATCTACAGCTCGTCCCGTCTACAATTTGGACTATATTTCAGCACCTGTGGCGGTGGAATCCCGCCCCGTTTCTCTAATACTTAATATTTTTTCATAATTTTTTTTAACAAAAGATAGGGTTTAATATTATACTTAGGTTGACGTGTAAGTTTCATAAGTTTTAATTAATTTTTGATTTAACTACAGCTCGTCCCGTCTAAATATTAACCTAATTACGCACACCTGTGGCGGTGGAATTCCATCCCGTTTCTCCAATACTTAATATTTTTTCATAATTTTTTTACTAAAAGATAGGGTTTAATGTACTTAAGTTGAATTGTAAGTTTCATAAGTCTAAGTTCATTTTTGAATTAACTACAGCTCGTCCCGTCTACAATTTGGACTATATTTCAGCACCTGTGGCGGTGGAATCCCGTCCCGTTTCTCCAATACGTAATATTTTTTTTTATATTTTTTTTACCATAAGATAGTGTTTAATATACTTAAATTTTTGAAATACGTTTAATAAGCCTTAGTTCATTTTTGAATTAACTACAGCTCGTCCCGTATAAATAATTACCTAATTGCGCGCACCTGTGGCGGTGGAAATCCGTCCCGTTTCTCCAATACGTAATATTTTTTCATATTTTTTTTACCAAAAGATAGTGTTTAATATACTTAAGTTTTGGTGTAAGTTTCAAAAGTCTTAGTTCATTTTTGAATTATCTACATCTCGTCCCGTCTAAATATTAACCTAATTACGCACACCTGTGGCGGTGGAATTCCGTCCCCTTTCTCCAATACTTAATATTTTTTCATAATTTTTTTACCAAACGATAGGGTTTAATATACTTAAGTTGACGTGTAAGTTTCATAAGTCTTAGTTCATTTTTGAATTATCTACAGCTCGTCCCGTCTAAATATTAACCTAATTACGCGCACCTGTGGCGGTGGAATTCCGTCCTGTTTCTGCAATAGTTTATATTTTTTCATTATTTTTTTACCAAAGGTTGGGTTTAATCAACCCTAAATTTTTATATACGTTTAATAAGTTTTAATTAATTTTTGATTTAACTACAGCTCGTCCCGTATACAATTTGGACTATATTTCAGCACCTGTGGCGGTGGAATCCCTTCCCGTTTCTCCAATATGTAATATTTTTTCATATTTTTTTTACCAAAAGATAGTGTTTAATATACTTAAGTTGAATTGTAAGTTTCATAAGTCTGAGTTCATTTTTGAATTAACTACAGCTCGTCCCGTCTACAATTTGGACTATATTTCAGCACCTGTGGCGGTGGAATCCCGTCCCGTTTCTCCAATACGTAATATTTTTTTTTTATTTTTTTTACCAAAAGATAGTGTTTAATATACTTAAGTTTTGGTGTAAGTTTCAAAAGTCTTAGTTCATTTTTGAATTATCTACAGCTCGTCCCGTCTAAATATTAACCTAATTACGCACACCTGTGGCGGTGGAATTCCGTCCCCTTTCTCCAATACTTAATATTTTTTCATAATTTTTTTACCAAACGATAGGGTTTAATATACTTAAGTTGACGTGTAAGTTTCATAAGTCTTAGTTCATTTTTGAATTATCTACAGCTCGTCCCGTCTAAATATTAACCTAATTACGCGCACCTGTGGCGGTGGAATTCCGTCCTGTTTCTGCAATAGTTTATATTTTTTCATTATTTTTTTACCAAAGGTTGGGTTTAATCAACCCTAAATTTTTATATACGTTTAATAAGTTTTAATTAATTTTTGATTTAACTACAGCTCGTCCCGTCTACAATTTGGACTAT
This sequence comes from Acyrthosiphon pisum, assembly GCF_005508785.2. NCBI lineage: Eukaryota > Metazoa > Arthropoda > Insecta > Hemiptera > Aphididae > Acyrthosiphon > Acyrthosiphon pisum. The sequence continues at coordinate 6,246 of NW_021767586.1, forward strand.
ATTTCAGCACCTGTGGCGGTGGAATCCCTTCCCGTTTCTCCAATATGTAATATTTTTTCATATTTTTTTTACCAAAAGATAGTGTTTAATATACTTAAGTTGAAGTGTAAGTTTCATAAGTCTAAGTTCATTTTTGAATTAACTACAGCTCGTCCCGTCTACAATTTGGACTATATTTCAGCACCTGTGGCGGTGGAATGCCGTCCCGTTTCTCCAATACTAAATATTTTTTCATAATTTTTTTACCAAACGATAGGGTTTAGTATACTTAAGTTGACGTGTAAGTTTCATAAGTCTTAGTTCATTTTTGAATTATCTACAGCTCGTCCCGTCTACAATTTGGACTATATATCAGCACCTGTGGCGGTGGAATTCCGTCCTGTTTCTGCAATAGTTTATATTTTTTCATAATTTTTTTACCAAAATATAGGGTTTAATGTACTTAAGTTGAATTGTAAGTTTCATAAGTCTAAGTTCATTTTTGAATTAACTACAGCTCGTCCCGTCTACAATTTGGACTATATTTCAGCACCTGTGGCGGTGGAATCCCGTCCCGTTTCTCCAATACGTAATATTTTTTTTATATTTTTTTTACCATAAGATAGTGTTTAATATACTTAAATTTTTGAAATACGTTTAATAAGCCTTAGTTCATTTTTGAATTAACTACAGCTCGTCCCGTATAAATAATTACCTAATTGCGCGCACCTGTGGCGGTGGAAATCCGTCCCGTTTCTCCAATACGTAATATTTTTTCATATTTTTTTTACCAAAAGATAGTGTTTAATATACTTAAGTTTTGGTGTAAGTTTCAAAAGTCTTAGTTCATTTTTGAATTATCTACATCTCGTCCCGTCTAAATATTAACCTAATTACGCACACCTGTGGCGGTGGAATTCCGTCCCCTTTCTCCAATACTTAATATTTTTTCATAATTTTTTTACCAAACGATAGGGTTTAATATACTTAAGTTGACGTGTAAGTTTCATAAGTCTTAGTTCATTTTTGAATTATCTACAGCTCGTCCCGTCTAAATATTAACCTAATTACGCGCACCTGTGGCGGTGGAATTCCGTCCTGTTTCTGCAATAGTTTATATTTTTTCATTATTTTTTTACCAAAGGTTGGGTTTAATCAACCCTAAATTTTTATATACGTTTAATAAGTTTTAATTAATTTTTGATTTAACTACAGCTCGTCCCGTCTACAATTTGGACTATATTTCAGCACCTGTGGCGGTGGAATCCCTTCCCGTTTCTCCAATATGTAATATTTTTTCATATTTTTTTTACCAAAAGATAGTGTTTAATATACTTAAATTTTGGTGTAAGTTTCATAAGTCTTAGTTCATTTTTGAATTAACTACAGCTCGTCCCGTCCACAATTTGGACTATATTTCAGCACCTGTGGCGGTGGAATCCCGTCCCGTTTCTCCAATACTTAATATTTTTTCATAAATTTTTTACCAAAAGATAGGGTTGAATATACTTGAGTTGACGTGTAAGTTTCATAAGTTTTAATTAATTTTTGATTTAACTACAGCTCGTCCCGTCTACAATGTGGACTATATTTCAGCACCTGTGGGGGTGGAATCCCGTCCCGTTTCTCCAATACGTAATATTTTTTCATAATTTTTTTACCAAAAGATAGTGTTTAATATACTTAAGTTTTGGTGTAAGTTTCAAAAGTCTTAGTTCATTTTTGAATTATCTACAGCTCGTCCCGTCTAAATATTAACCTAATTACGCATACCTGTGGCGGTGGAATTCCGTCCCGTTTCTCCAATACTTAATATTTTTTCATAATTTTTTTACCAAACGATAGGGTTTAATGTACTTAAGTTGAATTGTAAGTTTCATAAGTCTAAGTTCATTTTTGAATTAACTACAGCTCGTCCCGTCTACAATTTGGACTATATTTCAGCACCTGTGGCGGTGGAATCCCGTCCCGTTTCTCCAATACGTAATATTTTTTTAATATTTTTTTTACCATAAGATAGTGTTTAATATACTTAAATTTTTGAAATACGTTTAATAAGCCTTAGTTCATTTTTGAATTAACTACAGCTCGTCCCGTATAAATAATTACCTAATTGCGCGCACCTGTGGCGGTGGAAATCCGTCCCGTTTCTCCAATACGTAATATTTTTTCATATTTTTTTTACCAAAAGATAGTGTTTAATATACTTAAGTTTTGGTGTAAGTTTCAAAAGTCTTAGTTCATTTTTGAATTATCTACAGTTAGTCCCGTCTAAATATTAACCTAATTACGCACACCTGTGGCGGTGGAATTCCGTCCCCTTTCTCCAATACTTAATATTTTTTCATAATTTTTTTACCAAACGATAGGGTTTAATATACTTAAGTTGACGTGTAAGTTTCATAAGTCTTTGTTCATTTTTGAATTATCTACAGCTCGTCCCGTCTAAATATTAACCTAATTACGCGCACCTGTGGCGGTGGAATTCCGTCCTGTTTCTGCAATAGTTTATATTTTTTCATTATTTTTTTACCAAAGGTTGGGTTTAATCAACCCTAAATTTTTATATACGTTTAATAAGTTTTAATTAATTTTTGATTTAACTACAGCTCGTCACGTCTACAATTTGGACTATATTTCAGCACCTGTGGCGGTGGAATCCCGTCCCGTTTCTCCAATACGTAATATTTTTTTTATATTTTTTTTACCATAAGATAGTGTTTAATATACTTAAATTTTTGAAATACGTTTAATAAGCCTTAGTTCATTTTTGAATTAACTACAGCTCGTCCCGTATAAATAATTTCCTAATTGCGCGCACCTGTGGCGGTGGAAATCCGTCCCGTTTCTCCAATACGTAATATTTTTTCATATTTTTTTTACCAAAAGATAGTGTTTAATATACTTAAGTTTTGGTGTAAGTTTCAAAAGTCTTAGTTCATTTTTGAATTATCTACAGTTAGTCCCGTCTAAATATTAACCTAATTACGCACACCTGTGGCGGTGGAATTCCGTCCCCTTTCTCCAATACTTAATATTTTTTCATAATTTTTTTACCAAACGATAGGGTTTAATATACTTAAGTTGACGTGTAAGTTTCATAAGTCTTTGTTCATTTTTGAATTATCTACAGCTCGTCCCGTCTTAATATTTACAGTA
>NW_021767587.1:0-810 GCF_005508785.2 Acyrthosiphon pisum
GACATTAATATCTGTTGCAATACATTTATTGACTTTAGTATTAGGGTTAAGAACTGCACTTCCTGAAATAAACAAAAATTGAGATATATACATAGCTATAAATTAAATAATATACTTAACTAAATGTAGATTTATAAGGAAAATCTTAGTACCTATGTATAGACTCTTTAGAGACTGACATTCATGCAGTTATTTACTATCTGTCTTAACAAATTAACCTGAATTTGGACTTTATTTTGTATTTTTGTAGTCTAAAAATATATTAAGTATACAGTCATTTTAAATTTAATGTTGCGTTACCCACATCACTTGTATTTTTTAAAATCATTTATTTACATTGTATCGTGTATCCAGCCCAAAAACATATTTATGTTAAAAAAATCTATATTAAGTAATTTGAATAAGAACCAGGTTATCTTTAAAAATAAAAATTTAACAAAAAGTAGAAAAATAATCATATTCCTGTTTGGTATGTAGTGTATTAAAATAAACGGATTCTTAAATTATAATGGATTATATACTAATTTATAACATTACAAATAATCGTTATAATATAATATGTGCAAATTATTATGACAATTTTTTTTTACCATTGCGGCATTAAATATATTACAACGTACATATTATACGCCATCATATTGTTAATAGTGGAAGTTAATAATTGCTGTCAGCCGTTAGGTTGGTTGAGTCTGTTCACATTGAACTTAATGCAAACGGATATAACAAACCCAGAAGCTGACGGCAATTAGAAGCTTACTAGATTACAATACTAACAACAGATAGCTTTTATCTGAGTATTATAAATCATGA
>NW_021767588.1:0-15330 GCF_005508785.2 Acyrthosiphon pisum
ATTGAAGTTGAATCTCCTCAATTTAACAATGAATCATTGGAACAAGAAGAAAATGTTCAACCGTTATTATCATCTGCAGTTAGTGGCAATGATTTAAATCCTGAATTGTCATCTGTAAGCCACATTGAGGAGGTAGAAGAATCAAAGGCAGGCTTAACACAAATAGAAAAGGATGCAATAGAAACCTTGGATATATTATAACCAAGAACAAACATAAAAACATTTTCATTCAATATTATGAAGATTTTACATACAGTCATAAATCTAATTTGAATACTCTTGAAACAGCAGGCTCATCAGAAATAACAACCACGGCTAACATTCAAAGGAAAAAAAATGACTTTGATGAAGATAGTTTTGAAGAATATGGTAACATAAAAAAAATAAAACTGCTGAAGAAAAAGTCAAGAACACATCATCTTGAACAGGATATTATTGACTCTCATCTCGTGAGAACCGCACAAAACACAAACACGCGCCGCGGGTTGGAAACCTTGGGTAGAGACGGCGAGACCACCATTTTCTAACCGGGCATGGCAGAAACCTACGGTTTACCACTAATCGAGCTAGGTATAAAGTACCAAATGTACGAAATGAAATTTTAAAATTTGATCCTACGAGATGTAGGGTGACGGTTCGTGAATATGGCAACATATACACTCTACCAAGAGATTCAATTACAACTATATAATCTGAAATTGAAGTTGAATCTCCTCAAGTTAACAATGAATCATTGGAACAAGAAGAAAATGTTCAACCGTCAATATCATCTGCAGTTAGTGGCAATGATTTAAATCCTGAATTTTCATCTTTAAGCCACATTGAGGAGGTAGAAGAATCAAAGACGGGCTTAACACAAATAGAAAAGAACCAATAAGAGCAGCTATTGATGAGTGTACGATAAATTCCATGTGAGCAAAAATATTATAATTTATAATTGGTGTAGCATTACAAAATGTTGACAAGAAGTCCGTGTCCAAGAAGGCCAATGAGATCATGTGTGCCATGATAGGCTTGACGGAACCCGAAAAGCCGCATCAAGTTCGGTGTCGATTTGTAAAAGGTGAACAAGTCTATTGCAAATGGAATGATTCTTATTAACAGGGCAAAATTTTGAAATACTGATGATCAAGTATTTTATGGAGGCGCTATGCCTTATGCAAAAAATATAAAATTACAAGATGTAATTTTAACCTACCTTTGAAAGAATTTTGTCGTTTAAAACTAGTTGTTTTAATAATTAATGTATTATTAAATTTGTGCATTGTAATTATATATAAGTAATATAAACCTATTAGTATTAATATAAAAATACTTTTTATTGCAAATTTCTTCCAGGTAGAATGACATAATGCACAGTACTTGAGTGTAATCAATCTAACTTGTTGGATGTGATGATCAAGTATTTCATCTAATTATCAAACTGGAAAATACTGATGATCAAGTATTTAATGCAATTTTTAAAAGGAAAATTATCGATGAAACAGACCATCACATTAATTTAATTATATTTTTTTAACAGATAATCAGTATGCAAAATTATATTGGTGGAAGAATGTACAAGTAATCAAGCTAGGTATAAAGTACCAAATGTAGAAATGAAATTTTAAAATTTGATCCTACAAGATGTAGGGTGACGGTTCGTGAATATGGCAACATATACACTCTACCAAGAGAATCAATTACAACTATATCATCTGAAATTGAAGTTGAATCTCCTCAAGTTAACAATGAATCATTGGAACAAGAAGAAAATGTTCAACCGTCAATATCATCTGCAGTTAGTGGCAATGATTTAAATCCTGAATTGTCATCTTTAAGCCACATTGAGGAGGTAGAAGAATCAAAGACGGGCTTAACACAAATAGAAAAGGATGCAATAGAAACCTTCATCATATGCAAAATTATATTGGTGGAAGAATGTGCAACGAATCGAGCTAGGTAAAATGTACCAAATGTACGAAATGAAATTTTACAATTTTATCCTACGAGATGTAGGGTGACGGTTCGTGAATATAAAAACATATACACTCTACCAAGAGATTCAATTGCAACTTTATCACCTGAAATTGAAGTTGAATCTCCTCAATTTAACAATGAATCATTGGAACAAGAAGAAAATGTTCAACCGTTATTATCATCTGCAGTTAGTGGCAATGATTTAAATCCTGAATTGTCATCTGTAAGCCACATTGAGGAGGTAGAAGAATCAAAGGCAGGCTTAACACAAATAGAAAAGGATGCAATAGAAACCTTGGATATATTATAACCAAGAACAAACATAAAAACATTTTCATTCAATATTATGAAGATTTTACATACAGTCATAAATCTAATTTGAATACTCTTGAAACAGCAGGCTCATCAGAAATAACAACCACGGCTAACATTCAAAGGAAAAAAAATGACTTTGATGAAGATAGTTTTGAAGAATATGGTAACATAAAAAAAATAAAACTGCTGAAGAAAAAGTCAAGAACACATCATCTTGAACAGGATATTATTGACTCTCATCTCGTGAGAACCGCACAAAACACAAACACGCGCCGCGGGTTGGAAACCTTGGGTAGAGACGGCGAGACCACCATTTTCTAACCGGGCATGGCAGAAACCTACGGGTTACCACTAATCGAGCTAGGTATAAAGTACCAAATGTACGAAATGAAATTTTAAAATTTGATCCTACGAGATGTAGGGTGACGGTTCGTGAATATGGCAACATATACACTCTACCAAGAGATTCAATTACAACTATATCATCTGAAATTGAAGTTGAATCTCCTCAAGTTAACAATGAATCATTGGAACAAGAAGAAAATGTTCAACCGTCAATATCATCTGCAGTTAGTGGCAATGATTTAAATCCTGAATTTTCATCTTTAAGCCACATTGAGGAGGTAGAAGAATCAAAGACGGGCTTAACACAAATAGAAAAGGATGCAATAGAAACCTTCATCATATGCAAAATTATATTGGTGGAAGAATGTACAACGAATCGAGCTGGGTATAATGTACCAAATGTACGAAATGATATTTTAAAATTTGATCCTACGAGATGTAGGGTGACGGTTCGTGAATATGGTAACATATACACTGTACCAAGATATTCAATTACAACTATATCATCTGAAATTGAAGTTGAATCTCCTCAAGTTAACAATGAATCATTGGAACAAGAAGAAAATGTTCAACCGTCAATATCATCTGCAGTTAGTGGCAATGATTTAAATCCTGAATTGTCATCTTTAAGCCACATTGAGGAGGTAGAAGAATCAAAGACGGGCTTAACACAAATAGAAAAGGATGCAATAGAAACCTTGGATATATTATAACCAAGAACAAACATAAAAACATTTTCATTCAATATTATGAAGATTTTACATACAGTCATAAATCTAATTTGAATACTCTTGAAACAGCTGGCTCATCAGAAATAACAACCACGGCTAACATTAAAAGGAAAACAATTGACTTTGATGAAGATAGTTTTGAAGAATATGGTAACATAAAAAAAATAAAACTGCTGAAGATAAAGTCAAGAACACATCATCTTGAACAGGATATTATTGACTCTCATCTCGTGAGAACCGCACAAAACACAAACACGCGCCGCGGGTTGGAAACCTTGGGTAGAGACGGCGAGACCACCATTTTCTAACCGGGCATGGCAGAAACCTACGGGTTACCACTAATCGAGCTAGGTATAAAGTACCAAATGTACGAAATGAAATTTTAAAATTTGATCCTACGAGATGTAGGGTGACGGTTCGTGAATATGGCAACATATACACTCTACCAAGAGATTCAATTACAACTATATCATCTGAAATTGAAGTTGAATCTCCTCAAGTTAACAATGAATCATTGGAACAAGAAGAAAATGTTCAACCGTCAATATCATCTGCAGTTAGTGGCAATGATTTAAATCCTGAATTTTCATCTTTAAGCCACATTGAGGAGGTAGAAGAATCAAAGACGGGCTTAACACAAATAGAAAAGGATGCAATAGAAACCTTCATCATATGCAAAATTATATTGGTGGAAGAATGTACAACGAATCGAGCTGGGTAAAATGTACCAAATGTACGAAATGAAATTTTACAATTTTATCCTACGAGATGTAGGGTGACGGTTCGTGAATATAAAAACATATACACTCTACCAAGAGATTCAACTACAACTATATCATCTGAAATTGAAGTTGAATCTCCTCAAGTTAACAATGAATCATTGGAACAAGAAGAAAATGTTCAACCGTCAATATCATCTGCAGTTAGTGGCAATGATTTAAATCCTGAATTTTCATCTTTAAGCCACATTGAGGAGGTAGAAGAATCAAAGACGGGCTTAACACAAATAGAAAAGAACCAATAAGAGCAGCTATTGATGAGTGTACGATAAATTCCATGTGAGCAAAAATATTATAATTTATAATTGGTGTAGCATTACAAAATGTTGACAAGAAGTCCGTGTCCAAGAAGGCCAATGAGATCATGTGTGCCATGATAGGCTTGACGGAACCCGAAAAGCCGCATCATGTTCGGGGTCGATTTGTAAAAGGTGAACAAGTCTATTGCAAATGGAATGATTCTTATTAACAGGGCAAAATTTTGAAATACTGATGATCAAGTATTTTATGGAGGCGCTATGCCTTATGCAAAAAATATAAAATTACAAGATGTAATTTTAACCTACCTTTGAAAGAATTTTGTCGTTTAAAACTAGTTGTTTTAATAATTAATGTATTATTAAATTTGTGCATTGTATTTATATATAAGTAATATAAACCTATTAGTATTAATATAAAAATACTTTTTATTGCAAATTTCTTTCAGGTAGAATGACATAATGCACAGTACTTGAGTGTAATCAATCTAACTTGTTGGATGTGATGATCAAGTATTTCATCTAATTATCAAACTGGAAAATACTGATGATCAAGTATTTAATGCAATTTTTAAAAGGAAAATTATCGATGAAACAGACCATCACATTAATTTAATTATATTTTTTTAACAGATAATCAGTATGCAAAATTATATTGGTGGAAGAATGTACAACTAATCAAGCTAAGTATAAAGTACCAAATGTAGAAATGAAATTTTAAAATTTGATCCTACAAGATGTAGGGTGACGGTTCGTGAATATGGCAACATATACACTCTACCAAGAGAATCAATTACAACTATATCATCTGAAATTGAAGTTGAATCTCCTCAAGTTAACAATGAATCATTGGAACAAGAAGAAAATGTTCAACCGTCAATATCATCTGCAGTTAGTGGCAATGATTTAAATCCTGAATTGTCATCTTTCAGCCACATTGTGGAGGTAGAAGAATCAAAGACGGGCTTAACACAAATAGAAAAGGATGCAATAGAAACCTTCATCATATGCAAAATTATATTGGTGGAAGAATGTGCAACGAATCGAGCTAGGTAAAATGTACCAAATGTACGAAATGAAATTTTACAATTTTATCCTACGAGATGTAGGGTGACGGTTCGTGAATATAAAAACATATACACTCTACCAAGAGATTCAATTGCAACTTTATCACCTGAAATTGAAGTTGAATCTCCTCAATTTAACAATGAATCATTGGAACAAGAAGAAAATGTTCAACCGTTATTATCATCTGCAGTTAGTGGCAATGATTTAAATCCTGAATTGTCATCTGTAAGCCACATTGAGGAGGTAGAAGAATCAAAGGCAGGCTTAACACAAATAGAAAAGGATGCAATAGAAACCTTGGATATATTATAACCAAGAACAAACATAAAAACATTTTCATTCAATATTATGAAGATTTTACATACAGTCATAAATCTAATTTGAATACTCTTGAAACAGCAGGCTCATCAGAAATAACAACCACGGCTAACATTCAAAGGAAAAAAAATGACTTTGATGAAGATAGTTTTGAAGAATATGGTAACATAAAAAAAATAAAACTGCTGAAGAAAAAGTCAAGAACACATCATCTTGAACAGGATATTATTGACTCTCATCTCGTGAGAACCGCACAAAACACAAACACGCGCCGCGGGTTGGAAACCTTGGGTAGAGACGGCGAGACCACCATTTTCTAACCGGGCATGGCAGAAACCTACGGTTTACCACTAATCGAGCTAGGTATAAAGTACCAAATGTACGAAATGAAATTTTACAATTTGATCCTACGAGATGTAGGGTGACGGTTCGTGAATATGGCAACATATACACTCTACCAAGAGATTCAATTACAACTATATAATCTGAAATTGAAGTTGAATCTCCTCAAGTTAACAATGAATCATTGGAACAAGAAGAAAATGTTCAACCGTCAATATCATCTGCAGTTAGTGGCAATGATTTAAATCCTGAATTTTCATCTTTAAGCCACATTGAGGAGGTAGAAGAATCAAAGACGGGCTTAACACAAATAGAAAAGGATGCAATAGAAACCTTGGATATATTATAACCAAGAACAAACATAAAAACATTTTCATTCAATATTATGAAGATTTTACATACAGTCATAAATCTAATTTGAATACTCTTGAAACAGCTGGCTCATCAGAAATAACAACCACGGCTAACATTAAAAGGAAAACAATTGACATTGATGAAGATAGTTTTGAAGAATATGGTAACATAAAAAAAATAAAACTGCTGAAGAAAAAGTCAAGAACACATCATCTTGAACAGGATATTATTGACTCTCATCTCGTGAGAACCGCACAAAACACAAACACGCGCCGCGGGTTGGAAACCTTGGGTAGAGACGGCGAGACCACCATTTTCTAACATCATTTTCTAATATGGCAACATATACACTCTACCAAGATATTCAATTACAACTATATCATCTGAAATTGAAGTTGAATCTCCTCAAGTTAACAATGAATCATTGGAACAAGAAGAAAATGTTCAACCGTCAATATCATCTGCAGTTAGTGGCAATGATTTAAATCCTGAATTGTCATCTTTAAGCCACATTGAGGAGGTAGAAGAATCAAAGACGGGCTTAACACAAATAGAAAAGAACCAATAAGAGCAGCTATTGATGAGTGTACAATAAATTCCATGTGAGCAAAAATATTATAATTTATAATTGGTGTAGCATTACAAAATGTTGACAAGAAGTCCGTGTCCAAGAAGGCCAATGAGATCATGTGTGCCATGATAGGCTTGACGGAACCCGAAAAGCCGCATCAAGTTCGGGGTCGATTTGTAAAAGGTGAACAATTCTATTGCAAATGGAATGATTCTTATTAACAGGGCAAAATTTTGAAATACTGATGATCAAGTATTTTATGGAGGCGCTATGCCTTATGCAAAAAATATAAAATTACAAGATGTAATTTTAACCTACCTTTGAAAGAATTTTGTCGTTTAAAACTAGTTGTTTTAATAATTAATGTATTATTAAATTTGTGCATTGTATTTATATATAAGTAATATAAAACTATTAGTATTAATATAAAAATACATTTTATTACAAATTTCTTTCAGGTAGAATGACATAATGCACAGTACTTGAGTGTAATCAATCTAACTTGTTGGATGTGATGATCAAGTATTTCATCTAATTATCAAACTAGAAAATACTGATGATCAAGTATTTAATGCAATTTTTAAAAGGAAAATTATCGATGAAACAGACCATCACATTAATTTAATTATATTTTTTTAACAGATAATCAGTATGCAAAATTATATTGGTGGAAGAATGTACAACTAATCAAGCTAGGTATAAAGTACCAAATGTAGAAATGAAATTTTAAAATTTTATCCTACGAGATGTAGGGTGACGGTTCGTGAATATAAAAACATATACACTCTACCAAGAGATTCAATTGCAACTTTATCACCTGAAATTGAAGTTGAATCTCCTCAAGTTAACAATGAATCATTGGAACAAGAAGAAAATGTTCAACTGTTATTATCATCTGCAGTTAGTGGCAATGATTTAAATCCTGAATTGTCATCTGTAAGCCACATTGAAGAGGTAGAAGAATCAAAGGCAGGCTTAACACAAATAGAAAAGGATGCAATAGAAACCTTGGATATATTATAACCAAGAACAAACATAAAAACATTTTCATTCAATATTATGAAGATTTTACATACAGTCATAAATCTAATTTGAATACTCTTGAAACAGCAGGCTCATCAGAAATAACAACCACGGCTAACATTCAAAGGAAAAAAAATGACTTTGATGAAGATAGTTTTGAAGAATATGGTAACATAAAAAAAATAAAACTGCTGAAGAAAAAGTCAAGAACACATCATCTTGAACAGGATATTATTGACTCTCATCTCGTGAGAACCGCACAAAACAAAAACACGCGCCGCGGGTTGGAAACCTTGGGTAGAGACGGCGAGACCACCATTTTCTAACCGGGCATGGCAGAAACCTACGGGTTACCACTAATCGAGCTAGATATAAAGTACCAAATGTACGAAATGAAATTTTAAAATTTGATCCTACGAGATGTAGGGTGACGGTTCGTGAATATGGCAACATATACACTCTACCAAGAGATTCAATTACAACTATATCATCTGAAATTGAAGTTGAATCTCCTCAAGTTAACAATGAATCATTGGAACAAGAAGAAAATGTTTAACCGTCAATATCATCAGCAGTAAGTGGCAATGATTTAAATCCTTAATTGTCATCATTAAGCCACATTGAGGAGGTAGAAGAATCAAAGACGGGCTTAACACAAATAGAAAAGGATGCAATAGAAACCTTCATCATATGCAAAATTATATTGGTGGAAGAATGTACAACGAATCGAGCTGGGTATAATGTACCAAATGTACGAAATGATATTTTAAAATTTGATCCTACGAGATGTAGGGTGACGGTTCGTGAATATGGTAACATATACACTCTACCAAGATATTCAATTACAACTATATCATCTGAAATTGAAGTTGAATCTCCTCAAGTTAACAATGAATCATTGGAACAAGAAGAAAATGTTCAACCGTCAATATCATCTGCAGTTAGTGGCAATGATTTAAATCCTGAATTGTCATCTTTAAGCCACATTGAGGAGGTAGAAGAATTAAAGACGGGCTTAACACAAATAGAAAAGGATGCAATAGAAACCTTCATCATATGCAAAATTATATTGGTGGAAGAATGTACAACGAATCGAGCTAGGTAAAATGTACCAAATGTACGAAATGAAATTTTACAATTTTATCCTACGAGATGTAGGGTGACGGTTCGTGAATATAAAAACATATACACTCTACCAAGAGATTCAATTACAACTATATCATCTGAAATTGAAGTTGAATCTCCTCAAGTTAACAATGAATCATTGGAACAAGAAGAAAATGTTCAACCGTCAATATCATATGCAGTTAGTGGCAATGATTTAAATCCTGAATTGTCATCTTTCAGCCACATTGAGGAGGTATAAGAATCAAAGACGGGCTTAACACAAATAGAAAAGAACCAATAAGAGCAGCTATTGATGAGTGTACGATAAATTCCATGTGAGCAAAAATATTATAATTTATAATTGGTGTAGCATTACAAAATGTTGACAAGAAGTCCGTGTCCAAGAAGGCCAATGAGATCATGTGTGCCATGATAGGCTTGACGGAACCCGAAAAGCCGCATCAAGTTCGGGGTCGATTTGTAAAAGGTGAACAAGTCTATTGCAAATGGAATGATACTTATTAACAGGGCAAAATTTTGAAATACTGATGATCAAGTATTTTATGGAGGCGCTATGCCTTATGCAAAAAATATAAAATTACAAGATGTAATTTTAACCTACCTTTGAAAGAATTTTGTCGTTTAAAACTAGTTGTTTTAATAATTAATGTATTATTAAATTTGTGCATTGTATTTATATATAAGTAATATAAACCTATTAGTATTAATATAAAAATACATTTTATTACAAATTTCTTTCAGGTAGAATGACATAATGCACAGTACTTGAGTGTAATCAATCTAACTTGTTGAATGTGATGATCAAGTATTTCATCTAATTATCAAACTGGAAAATACTGATGATCAAGTATTTAATGCAATTTTTAAAAGGAAAATTTTCGATGAAACAGACCATCACATTAATTTAATTATATTTTTTTAACAGATAATCAGTATGCAAAATTATATTGGTGGAAGAATGTACAACTAATCAAGCTAGGTATAAAGTACCAAATGTAGAAATGAAATTTTAAAATTTTATCCTACGAGATGTAGGGTGACGGTTCGTGAATATAAAAACATATACACTCTACCAAGAGATTCAATTGCAACTTTATCACCTGAAATTGAAGTTGAATCTCCTCAAGTTAACAATGAATCATTGGAACAAGAAGAAAATGTTCAACCGTTATTATCATCTGCAGTTAGTGGCAATGATTTAAATCCTGAATTGTCATCTGTAAGCCACATTGAGGAGGTAGAAGAATCAAAGGCAGGCTTAACACAAATAGAAAAGGATGCAATAGAAACCTTGGATATATTATAACCAAGAACAAACATAAAAACATTTTCATTCAATATTATGAAGATTTTACATACAGTCATAAATCTAATTTGAATACTCTTGAAACAGCAGGCTCATCAGAAATAACAACCACGGCTAACATTCAAAGGAAAAAAAATGACTTTGATGAAGATAGTTTTGAAGAATATGGTAACATAAAAAAAATAAAACTGCTGAAGAAAAAGTCAAGAACACATCATCTTGAACAGGATATTATTGACTCTCATCTCGTGAGAACCGCACAAAACACAAACACGCGCCGCGGGTTGGAAACCTTGGGTAGAGACGGCGAGACCACCATTTTCTAACCGGGTATGGCAGAAACCTACGGGTTACCACTAATCGAGCTAGGTATAAAGTACCAAATGTACGAAATGAAATTTTAAAATTTGATCCTACGAGATGTAGGGTGACGGTTCGTGAATATGGCAACATATACACTCTACCAAGAGATTCAATTACAACTATATCATCTGAAATTGAAGTTGAATCTCCTCAAGTTAACAATGAATCATTGGAACAAGAAGAAAATGTTCAACCGTCAATATCATCTGCAGTTAGTGGCAATGATTTAAATCCTGAATTTTCATCTTTAAGCCACATTGAGGAGGTAGAAGAATCAAAGACGGGCTTAACACAAATAGAAAAGAACCAATAAGAGCAGCTATTGATGAGTGTACGATAAATTCCATGTGAGCAAAAATATTATAATTTATAATTGGTGTAGCATTACAAAATGTTGACAAGAAGTCCGTGTCCAAGAAGGCCAATGAGATCATGTGTGCCATGATAGGCTTGACGGAACCCGAAAAGCCGCATCAAGTTCGGGGTCGATTTGTAAAAGGTGAACAAGTCTATTGCAAATGGAATGATTCTTATTAACAGGGCAAAATTTTGAAATACTGATGATCAAGTATTTTATGGAGGCGCTATGCCTTATGCAAAAAATATAAAATTACAAGATGTAATTTTAACCTACCTTTGAAAGAATTTTGTCGTTTAAAACTAGTTGTTTTAATAATTAATGTATTATTAAATCTGTGCATTGTATTTATATATAAGTAATATAAACCTATTAGTATTAATATAAAAATACTTTTTATTGCAAATTTCTTTCAGGTAGAATGACATAATGCACAGTACTTGAGTGTAATCAATCTAACTTGTTGGATGTGATGATCAAGTATTTCATCTAATTATCAAACTGGAAAATACTGATGATCAAGTATTTAATGCAATTTTTAAAAGGAAAATTATCGATGAAACAGACCATCACATTAATTTAATTATATTTTTTTAACAGATAATCAGTATGCAAAATTATATTGGTGGAAGAATGTACAACTAATCAAGCTAAGTATAAAGTACCAAATGTAGAAATGAAATTTTAAAATTTGATCCTACAAGATGTAGGGTGACGGTTCGTGAATATGGCAACATATACACTCTACCAAGAGAATCAATTACAACTATATCATCAGAAATTGAAGTTGAATCTCCTCAAGTTAACAATGAATCATTGGAACAAGAAGAAAATGTTCAACCGTCAATATCATCTGCAGTTAGTGGCAATGATTTAAATCCTGAATTGTCATCTTTAAGCCACATTGAGGAGGTAGAAGAATCAAAGACGGCCTTAACACAAATAGAAAAGGATGCAATAGAAACCTTCATCATATGCAAAATTATATTGGTGGAAGAATGTACAACGAATCGAGCTAGGTAAAATGTACCAAATGTACGAAATGAAATTTTACAATTTTATCCTACGAGATGTAGGGTGACGGTTCGTGAATATAAAAACATATACACTCTACCAAGAGATTCAATTGCAACTTTATCACCTGAAATTGAAGTTGAATCTCCTCAATTTAACAATGAATCATTGGAACAAGAAGAAAATGTTCAACCGTTATTATCATCTGCAGTTAGTGGCAATGATTTAAATCCTGAATTGTCATCTGTAAGCCACATTGAGGAGGTAGAAGAATCAAAGGCAGGCTTAACACAAATAGAAAAGGATGCAATAGAAACCTTGGATATATTATAACCAAGAACAAACATAAAAACATTTTCATTCAATATTATGAAGATTTTACATACAGTCATAAATCTAATTTGAATACTCTTGAAACAGCAGGCTCATCAGAAATAACAACCACGGCTAACATTCAAAGGAAAAAAAATGACTTTGATGAAGATAGTTTTGAAGAATATGGTAACATAAAAAAAATAAAACTGCTGAAGAAAAAGTCAAGAACACATCATCTTGAACAGGATATTATTGACTCTCATCTCGTGAGAACCGCACAAAACACAAACACGCGCCGCGGGTTGGAAACCTTGGGTAGAGACGGCGAGACCACCATTTTCTAACCGGGCATGGCAGAAACCTACGGGTTACCACTAATCGAGCTAGGTATAAAGTACCAAATGTACGAAATGAAATTTTAAAATTTGATCCTACGAGATGTAGGGTGACGGTTCGTGAATATGGCAACATATACACTCTACCAAGAGATTCAATTACAACTATATAATCTGAAATTGAAGTTGAATCTCCTCAAGTTAACAATGAATCATTGGAACAAGAAGAAAATGTTCAACCGTCAATATCATCTGCAGTTAGTGGCAATGATTTAAATCCTGAATTTTCATCTTTAAGCCACATTGAGGAGGTAGAAGAATCAAAGACGGGCTTAACACAAATAGAAAAGGATGCAATAGAAACCTTCATCATATGCAAAATTATATTGGTGGAAGAATGTACAACGAATCGAGCTGGGTATAATGTACCAAATGTACGAAATGATATTTTAAAATTTGATCCTACGAGATGTAGGGTGACGGTTCGTGAATATGGTAACATATACACTGTACCAAGATATTCAATTACAACTATATCATCTGAAATTGAAGTTGAATCTCCTCAAGTTAACAATGAATCATTGGAACAAGAAGAAAATGTTCAACCGTCAATATCATCTGCAGTTAGTGGCAATGATTTAAATCCTGAATTGTCATCTTTAAGCCACAATGAGGAGGTAGAAGAATCAAAGACGGGCTTAACACAAATAGAAAAGGATGCAATAGAAACCTTGGATATATTATAACCAAGAACAAACATAAAAACATTTTCATTCAATATTATGAAGATTTTACATACAGTCATAAATCTAATTTGAATACTCTTGAAACAGCTGGCTCATCAGAAATAACAACCACGGCTAACATTAAAAGGAAAACAATTGACTTTGATGAAGATAGTTTTGAAGAATATGGTAACATAAAAAAAATAAAACTGCTGAAGAAAAAGTCAAGAACACATCATCTTGAACAGGATATTATTGACTCTCATCTCGTGAGAACCGCACAAAACACAAACACGCGCCGCGGGTTGGAAACCTTGGGTAGAGACGGCGAGACCACCATTTTCTAACCGGGCATGGCAGAAACCTACGGGTTACCACTAATCGAGCTAGGCATAAAGTACCAAATGTACGAAATGAAATTTTAAAATTTGATCCTACGAGATGTAGGGTGACGGTTCGTGAATATGGTAACATATACACTGTACCAAGATATTCAATTACAACTATATCATCTGAAATTGAAGTTGAATCTCCTCAAGTTAACAATGAATCATTGGAACAAGAAGAAAATGTTCAACCGTCAATATCATCTGCAGTTAGTGGCAATGATTTAAATCCTGAATTGTCATCTTTCAGCCACATTGAGGAGGTAGAAGAATCAAAGACGGGCTTAACACAAATAGAAAAGAACCAATAAGAGCAGCTATTGATGAGTGTACGATAAATTCCATGTGAGCAAAAATATTATAATTTATAATTGGTGTAGCATTACAAAATGTTGACAAGAAGTCCGTGTCCAAGAAGGCCAATGAGATCATGTGTGCCATGATAGGCTTGACGGAACCCGAAAAGCCGCATCAAGTTCGGGGTCGATTTGTAAAAGGTGAACAAGTCTATTGCAAATGGAATGATTCTTATTAACAGGGCAAAATTTTGAAATACTGATGATCAAGTATTTTATGGAGGCGCTATGCCTTATGCAAAAAATATAAAATTACAAGATGTAATTTTAACCTACCTTTGAAAGAATTTTGTCGTTTAAAACTAGTTGTTTTAATAATTAATGTATTATTAAATTTGTGCATTGTATTTATATATAAGTAATATAAACCTATTAGTATTAATATAAAAATACTTTTTATTGCAAATTTCTTTCAGGTAGAATGACATAATGCACAGTACTTGAGTGTAATCAATCTAACTTGTTGGATGTGATGATCAAGTATTTCATCTAATTATCAAACTGGAAAATACTGATGATCAAGTATTTAATGCAATTTTTAAAAGGAAAATTATCGATGAAACAGACCATCACATTAATTTAATTATATTTTTTTAACAGATAATCAGTATGCAAAATTATATTGGTGGAAGAATGTACAAGTAATCAAGCTAGGTATAAAGTACCAAATGTAGAAATGAAATTTTAAAATTTGATCCTACAAGATGTAGGGTGACGGTTCGTGAATATGGCAACATATACACTCTACCAAGAGAATCAATTACAACTATATCATCTGAAATTGAAGTTGAATCTCCTCAAGTTAACAATGAATCATTGGAACAAGAAGAAAATGTTCAACCGTCAATATCATCTGCAGTTAGTGGCAATGATTTAAATCCTGAATTGTCATCTTTAAGCCACATTGAGGAGGTA
The DNA here is from genome assembly GCF_005508785.2 of Acyrthosiphon pisum. Lineage (NCBI taxonomy): Eukaryota > Metazoa > Arthropoda > Insecta > Hemiptera > Aphididae > Acyrthosiphon > Acyrthosiphon pisum. The sequence goes on from NW_021767588.1 coordinate 15,264, forward strand.
GAAGAATCAAAGACGGCTTAACACAAATAGAAAAGGATGCAATAGAAACCTTCATCATATGCAAAAT
>NW_021767589.1:0-991 GCF_005508785.2 Acyrthosiphon pisum
TCGTGGTTACCACCCGGTCCATTATTGCAGTCATTATTGCAGCCATTATTGTATCCTGCAGTTTCACACAGGTGACCGGCATCGCAACATTGAGTTTTGTCGTGGTCTTCAGCTCCATTGGGACTAATCATAGCGGACGGCACTTGGATTGCCGTTTCGGGTGTCATCAATATGATATTTGGCATGGACCAATACACTTTGGTCAGTCGACTTGCAGCAAAAAAGCTCGCACGCCACTTAGCCACGACCAAATCCATGTCGTTCAATGTAATTGTTGAAGACATGACAAGAGATCGCGGCTCCTAGGGTTGACCGTATTCGTGGTTACCACTTGGTCCTTTATAGCAACATCCGTAGCCTGCAGATCCACATAAGTGATCGGCACCGCTACATTGATTTCTGGTAGGGATTTCGACTTAGTCAGGACTGTCGTGGCGGACGGCACTTGAATTCTCGTTTCAGCATTTTCAGGTGTCATTAACGATATATTTGGCATCGAAAAGTACGGCCTAATCAATGGACTTGCCGCGTAACAGGAGCCCGCACGTCCCTTGTTCAAGTTCATTGTATTTATTGTAATTTAAGACATCGTAGCATATGGAAATTATATTAAATAACAATTGATTCGTTACACAGAAAATTACTCGAGATTAAAGACAAATAAATTATAGTTTAATATTAGCTCACCATTTCCTTGAATACGAGATTTTATATGCTTATTATGTCCGGAATACATTTTAATTCAAATTGAGCCAGTTAATTAAATACGAGAATATACAGAGGGATTTACCAGCATGCTCACTCTCATTTTTTTCTTTAATAATAAATTTATTCAAATTATAATTTTAAATATGCTCATAGACCATATTATCATTTTAAATTGTATAGATTTCTATACCATTTAAGAAGTTTTCCTGAGCGATACACACTTCTTTTTTTTAAATGAGACCCACATTTTTTACTGTTAATTGTTAGGCATTATGAAAATTTT
>NW_021767590.1:0-1365 GCF_005508785.2 Acyrthosiphon pisum
TTGTTTGTGATAAAATTACATAATTAATAATATGTACCATCATATATTATGTATGGTGATACAGTGAATATGAGATAGTACTACTTTTTGGTTATCACTAATTTATTTTATCTTATAGATAGAACCTTTTGGTTTTAACACTATTCTCAAGAACCAAAAGGTGCTATCTAGATCGCTATCAAATAACAAAAGTGTAAATTTGATCGATTTAGCACCTTTTAGTTCTGGATAACTCCTTAAATAATGAACTTAAAAAGTTGGATGTGAGTTTGGATTATAGACCATTGACCAATAAACCCATTTATATCAAAAAGTGGATTTTCGAAAAAATCGATTTAGCACCTTTTGGTTCTGAGCCCACGAGTATACTAATTATTACTCTTTACTGTAGTATCTATAGAATATAGATTATAATATAATTTGATTATTATGAATTGATGATATTATATTATTAGAAAAATAAATTAGCAAAATTGAATGAATAAGTTTTGTCTCTTGGTTCCACACATGGTAAAATTTAATTTAATTAACTTAGCTGTACAATAATGATAATTAACTTTAAAAAGTTAAGTTAAGACAATAAAAAATTAAACTGAATAAGTTAATAAGTTTAAAACAAAAAAAACTAGTTAGTTAAGTTAAAAAGTTAAAAAAAAATTAACTTTTTAACTTAAATTTAACTTTTTAACAAGTTATTGCCCACCTTTGCATTTAACGGGCAACGAAGTGCACGGGATCAGCTATATTACTAATTACTATAATAATTAATGAAACATAAAATGTAAATATTGTTTTTCGTTCCCGGCTAATGACTTCGTTCTTGAAGTCTAAATAAATATTGAAAAATAAATTATTACCTGTTGAACATTTTTAGAGAAACTAAGAGTCAAGTTTTAATTATTTACTTAATTAAAAAAATATCTGTACCTATGTAACAATTATTATAAATGTTTTATAAAATAAAAATCATTATGGGTACCTAGGTACTATAGTATAATTATATTAAATTAAATATATATATTTAGATAAATAAATGTTTGATGGTGAAAAAAAAATATTTAATTCTCTAATAAAATAAAATTCTTCTTTTTCTTCAGCTTTTACAGTCCTTGTAGGACTTTCGCTGCCTCTACTAGTCTATTACATTTTTCCATCTGACTCTGTCGATGCTGTTACGTTCGTGTCCCCAACCCCCCATCCAAAGAAAATCTTGAAAATGTCTATCCAAATATTTTGTACGTCATTTGTATGCATTTGTTTGACGGTTCTTAGAATTTGTACGACACCAGTATTCGAGCAATATCGGAAATCCAGAAGGGGGGCTGGAGACATGTGTCTCCAGCCCCCCTAATATAAATATATAAG
>NW_021767591.1:0-747 GCF_005508785.2 Acyrthosiphon pisum
ATAGATAATCGGTGTAAATTGTTAATTAAATTATTTATTTTGAGTTTCCCTACTTTTCAATAGTGTCATCAATGGGTGGCTTCTTCGTCCAAATAACTCGTTTAATCTTTTTGTATCGCTCATACTCTTATTGTGCCTGCTGGTGCAGGTTGTGTATAAATAATAAAAAAATAAAAAGTTTTCCTACAAAATTAATAATCCATTATTTCTAAGATATTCAAATTTAATTTTTCCATGACTTTTATGTCGTATAGAAAGTTTATATTTGTTCTCTGAATTGAAAAGAATAACACATCTACATCATGTTCTCGGAAAATATATGTGATTATTTAAAAAACAAAAACCCGGACCCGAATCATTACTAAAAGCGTATTCGAGAAGACGTCACATACGCCACCACCAAAATTAACAATATGAATTTATATTTCAACAATACATAGTACTGTCATTCCTGAGTGCTTTTTAAAGTGAAGAATGATAATTGATAACTTCTTTAACAATTGTATGTGAAAATTGTAATAATATGTCACATGGGAATGTATTTAATCTATATTAATTTGCAATCTTTCAAAAATAGTCATGTCATTACTCATTAGCTACCTATCCTATTTTACTATCGAATGAATAATAGTTGTTATAGTTATAAATAATACTACCTAATTGTAAAGATTGCATAAAAATAACTAATAAGTATATGATAAAATATTTTTTGTTTATTAAAATCTTCGTTTTAAAGAAATATAGTTT
>NW_021767592.1:0-840 GCF_005508785.2 Acyrthosiphon pisum
AATGATATAATATCACTGTATAAAAAAAACGATTCTGAGCGGAGACGGTATATCAGTCTATGTATTAGACATATATATACTTATCTATGGTATTAAAAAAAAATTGACCTATAATAGGTACCTAAAATAAATTCCAAATTAATCATATCATAATATCTATTAGGTACTTATAAGTTATAACGCGTTATACATCAACAAAAAACCGTGGTAAAATCATAGATATATAATAGTATACTTTAGAAGTTTCAAGTACCCACGAATATTATTATACAATCACGACAAAATAACTAAAAGAGTTATCCTAGGTTTTTAATATGTAATTTCCTCCAAATTTGTACTTAAAATGACTATAAAAATAAACTGTTTAAATGTATATTTTAGATTTTTTGGTAACAGAATTAATTACTTACGTGGAATCTTGTTTTAAATTTTTAATTCTTAGATACAAAAATTGAACATTTTATAAATTTTTAAGTACAAAATAATTTTTCAAATTAAAATTTGATAAATGTTGTCAAAATTTGATCTTTAAATGCTTATAAAAAAAAATTGTGCCTATGTATTTTTAATATTTTTCAACTGATATTGTAACAATATATCAGGAGCTTTGTATTAAATTTATACACTTTTAGATAAAACTTTATTGATATTTATAGAAAAAAAAACTAAAAAAATTTAAAACTGAAAATGTCCGTAAACAGCTCAAAAGAGTCAAAATATTTTCAAATTGTATGGTGTATAGGGAAATGCTTATATAAACATTCAATATAAATTTCATGTATCTGCAGTTATTCGTTTTTGAATTAAAACAAAATAAAGGAAATTCGCTAACATGGAGAA
>NW_021767593.1:0-852 GCF_005508785.2 Acyrthosiphon pisum
GTCCCCTTAGCGCGGCGCAGCTGTGGTGTTGCGGATAAATCATAAAAATCAATCGACAATCACAATGAACTATGATTTATGAAGATAATCCACAAAATATTATACTATTATAAGATACCGAAATAGTTGTACATACACACTACACATCATACACACACGCTACGCCACTGGTGTAAGTACTTACATCCGTACATCCGAGTAGGTATCATATTAAACGAGTATAAGTATTTCCGTGGTATGAAATATGAACACTTCTATAAATAATTGTATAAACGTAATATAAAATTTACCTGTGCAGTGTATAGTCGCGTGCCTTATTAATCAGGAGCACAGGATGCAAATGAGTAGAAAATCAGAAATTTAGAAACTTAACACGTTATTCTCACCCAGCTTTCAATTTATGAAGACGATGACGATCGACGACTTCCGAAGAAATTTATAACATTGTTAAAATTACGTGTATTATTTTCGTATTACATCTATATCTATTCGTATTTTATATCAATATATATATATATATAAACAATTCCGGCAAAGCTATAATTGCGTGAATGTGACTTGTTCTACATTCAATAAAATATTATTGTAAATTATATAATATGGGATAGACTATACAAGAGCCGAGAGCTCAAAATAGTTTTATGTTCTTTATATATTATGTACATAATAATTTACATTGGCATCGGTCGTTATGAGAATGTGTTATGGTCAGTGGCACGATCACCCACCACTGGATAGCATTCAAATATCACTGGGGGGGCACTAGTGCCCCGCACTTTATATGTTAAAATATGCTCCGCATATAATATAGATAAGTACCCGGTATTTTTTTACAATTTTTCGTTTCTATGG
>NW_021767594.1:0-1233 GCF_005508785.2 Acyrthosiphon pisum
ATACGCACCGTATACAACATCATTTAATAATAATGATGAAATACGTATATCGATCCAGCAAACGGATGTCTATCCATATCTACACGAAAGCTTTATTTTTTTGGAAGGAATAATTACTGATGCTACCAAAGTGAAACTATCTAATAACGGTTACTCTTACCTTTTTGAGTAAATACGGTTGGAAATCAATGGGATAGAAGCAGATAGCACGCGTGTTCTTGGAATCACTAGCTCGTTGAAAGGTTACTTATTCGGTACACCAGACAACTACAATTGCTATGAAAATGCTGGCTGGAATTTTAAAAACGCAACGCAATCGGAAAATGACAAAGGTGAATTTAGTGCTTGCATTCCATTGAAATATTGGTTAGGATTGTTTGAAGACTATAAAAGAATATTGGTGAATTCTAGATTGGAATTAATATTAACCCGAAGTCATAGTGATTTAAATGCTTTACAATTTAAAAGTGGTGCAACTGTCACTGAAGGTAAAGTCACCTTAAATAAAATAGTCTGGAAGGTCCCACATATAACGGTCGACGATGAAGAAAGTTTGAAATTATTGAAACTTATAGAAAAAGAAAAAAGTTGGTTATTCCTTTTAGATCTTTTGAAACTTTTGAATATCCTGAACTCGGAACCACTAAAAAAGTTGTGTGGAATTTGAAAACTGCTTCAAAATTAGAAAAACCACGATTCATCATAATTGGATTACAGAAAGGACGCAAAAATGTGTTATCAAAAGATTGTAGTATATTCGATCATTGTAATCTAACAAACGTTAAAGTATTTCTGAACTCGATAGCTTATCCATACGATAATTTGAATTTAGATTTTTCGAAAAATAATTTCACCTTATTGTATAATATGTATACATCGTTTCAAGAATCGTACTATGAAAAAAGTATTCGTAACCCGATATTGAGTCCATCTACTTTTCTAGCAAACGCACCAATTATAGTTATCGACACTTCAAAACAGAACGATTCAGCTACAGCCTCAGCAGTGGATGTTCAATTGGAAATCGAAGTTCAGATTCGCTTACAGGTGTAACTGCTTATTGTTTATTAATTCATGATCGTATTGTAGAATATGTACCTTTTACTAGAGAAGTAAGAAAACTTGTGTAAATATATTTTAGAATTAATTTACATATAAAAATCTATTATACATAACTTGTGTTCTGTATTTAAATAATTATTTCATTTTAGTAATAAGGTTTGTGAGAAAAAA
>NW_021767594.1:1283-23007 GCF_005508785.2 Acyrthosiphon pisum
TCTCCAATACTTAATATTTTTTCATAATTTTTTTACCAAAAGATAGGGTTTAATCAACTCTAAATTTTGATATACTTTTATTAAGTTTTAATTAATTTTTGATTTAACTACAGCTCGTCCCGTCTAAATATTAACCTAATCATGCGCACGTGTAGCGGTGGAATCCCGTCCCGTTTCTTCAATACTTAATATTTTTTCATAATTTGGTTACCAAAAGATAGGGTTTAATCAACGCTAAATTTTGATATACGTTTAGTAAGTATTAGTTCATTTTTGAATTAACTACAGCTCGTCCCGTCTACAATTTGGACTATATTTCAGCACCTGTGGCGGTGGAATCCCGTCCCGTTTCTCCAATACTTAATATTTTTTCATAATTTTTTTACAAAAAGATAGGGTTTAATATACTTAAGTTGACGTGTAAGTTTCATAAGTTTTAATTAATTTTTGATTTAACTACAGCTCGTCCCGTCTAAATATTAACCTAATTACGCGCACGTGTAGCGGTGGAATCCTGTCCCTTTTCTGCAATAGTTTATATTTTTTCATCATTTTTTTACCAAAAGATAGGGTTTTATCAACCCTAAATTTTGATTTACTTTTAGTAAGTATTAGTTCATTTTTGAATTAACTACAGCTCGTCCCGTCTACAATTTGGACTATATTTCAGCACGTGTAGCGGTGGAATCCTGTCCCGTTTCTGCAATAGTTTATATTTTTTCATCATTTTTTTACCAAAAGATAGGGTTTAATGTACTTAAGTTGACGTGTAAGTTTCATAAGTTTTAATTAATTTTTGATTTAACTACAGCTTGTCCCGTCTAAATATTAACCTAATTACGCGCACGTGTAGCGGTGGAATCCCGTCCCATTTCTGCAATACTTAATATTTTTTCATAATTTGTTTACCAAAAGATAGGGTTTAATATACTTAAGTTGACGTGTAAGTTTCATAAGTTTTAATTAATTTTTGATTTAACTACAGCTTGTCCCGTCTAAATATTAACCTAATTACGCGCACGTGTAGCGGTGGAATCCTGTCCCGTTTCTGCAATAGTTTATATTTTTTCATCATTTTTTTACCAAAAGATAGGGTTTAATATACTTAAATTTTTGAAATACGTTTAATAAGTATTAGTTCATTTTTGAATTAACTACAACTCGTCCCGTCTACAATTTGGACTATATTTCAGCACCTGTGGCGGTGGAATCCCGTCCCGTTTCTTCAATACTTAATATTTTTTTATAATTTTTTTACCAAAAGATAGGGTTTAATCAACCCTAAATTTTGATATACTTTTAGTAAGTATTAGTTCATTTTTGAATTAACTACAGCTCGTCCCGTCTACAATTTGGACTATATTTCAGCACCTGTGGCGGTGGAATCCCGTCCCGTTTCTTCAATACTTAATATTTTTTCATAATTTTTTTACCAAAAGATAGGGTTTAATATACTTAACGTTGACGTGTAAGTTTCATAAGTCTTAGTTCATTTTTGAATTAACTACAACTCGTCCCGTCTACAATTTAGACTATATTTCAGCACCTGTGGCGGTGGAATCCCGTCCCGTTTCTCCAATACTTAATATTTTTTCATAATTTTTTTACCAAAAGATAGGGTTTAATCAACTCTAAATTTTAATATACTTTTATTAAGTTTTAATTAATTTTTGATTTAACTACAACTCGTCCCGTCTAAATATTAACCTAATTACGCGCACGTGTAGCGGTGGAATCCTGTCCCTTTTCTGCAATAGTTTATATTTTTTCATCATTTTTTTACCAAAAGATAGGGTTTAATCAACCCTAAATTTTGATTTACTTTTAGTAAGTATTAGTTCATTTTTGAATTAACTACAGCTCGTCCCGTCTACAATTTGGACTATATTTCAGCACGTGTAGCGGTGGAATCCTGTCCCGTTTCTGCAATAGTTTATATTTTTTCATCATTTTTTTACCAAAAGATAGGGTTTAATGTACTTAAGTTGACGTGTAAGTTTCATAAGTTTTAATTAATTTTTGATTTAACTACAGCTCGTCCCGTCTAAATATTAACCTAATTACGCGCACGTGTAGCGGTGGAATCCTGTGCCGTTTCTGCAATAGTTTATATTTTTTCATCATTTTTTTACCCAAAAGATAGGGTTTAATATACTTAAGTTGACGTGTAAGTTTCATAAGTTTTAATTAATTTTTGATTTAACTACAGCTCGTCCCGTCTACAATTTGGACTATATTTCAGCACCTGTGGCGGTGGAATCCCGTCCCGTTTCTCCAATACTTAATATTTTTTCATAATTTTTTTACCAAAAGATAGGGTTTAATCAACCCTAAATTTTGATATACGTTTAGTAAGTATTAGTTCATTTTTGAATTAACTACAGCTCGTCCCGTCTACAATTTGGACTATATTTCAGCACCTGTGGCGGTGGAATCCCGTCCCGTTTCTCCAATACTTAATATTTTTTCATAATTTTTTTACAAAAAGATAGGGTTTAATATACTTAAGTTGACGTGTACGTTTCATAAGTCTTAGTTCATTTGTGAATTAACTACAACTCGTCCCGTCTACAATTTGGACTATATTTCAGCACCTGTGGCGGTGGAATCCCGTCCCGTTTCTCCAATACTTAATATTTTTTCATAATTTTTTTACAAAAAGATAGGGTTTAATATACTTAAGTTGACGTGTACGTTTCATAAGTCTTAGTTCATTTGTGAATTAACTACAACTCGTCCCGTCTACAATTTGGACTATATTTCAGCACCTGTGGCGGTGGAATCCCGTCCCGTTTCTCCAATACTTAATATTTTTTTATAATTTTTTTACCAAAAGATAGGGTTTAATCAACCCTAAATTTTGATATACTTTTAGTAAGTATTAGTTCATTTTTGAATTAACTACAGCTCGTCCCGTCTACAATTTGGACTATATTTCAGCACCTGTGGCGGTGGAATCCCGTCCCGTTTCTCCAATACTTAATATTTTTTCATAATTTTTTTACAAAAAGATAGGGTTTAATATACTTAAGTTGACGTGTAAGTTTCATAAGTCTTAGTTCATTTTTGAATTAACTACAGCTCGTCCCGTCTACAATTTGGACTATATTTCAGCACCTGTGGCGGTGGAATCCCGTCCCGTTTCTCCAATACTTAATATTTTTTCATAATTTTTTTACAAAAAGATAGGGTTTAATATACTTAAGTTGACGTGTAAGTTTCATAAGTCTTAGTTCATTTTTGAATTAACTACAGCTCGTCCCGTCTACAATTTGGACTATATTTCAGCACCTGTGGCGGTGGAATCCCGTCCCGTTTCTCCAATACTTAATATTTTTTCATAATTTTTTTACCAAAAGATAGGGTTTAATCAACCCTAAATTTTGATATACGTTTAGTAAGTATTAGTTCATTTTTGAATTAACTACAGCTCGTCCCGTCTACAATTTGGACTATATTTCAGCACCTGTGGCAGTGGAATCCCGTCCCGTTTCTCCAATACTTAATATTTTTTCATAATTTTTTTACAAAAAGATAGGGTTTAATATACTTAAGTTGACGTGTACGTTTCATAAGTCTTAGTTCATTTGTGAATTAACTACAACTCGTCCCGTCTACAATTTGGACTATATTTCAGCACCTGTGGCGGTGGAATCCCGTCCCGTTTCTCCAATACTTAATATTTTTTCATAATTTTTTTACAAAAAGATAGGGTTTAATATACTTAAGTTGACGTGTAAGTTTCATAAGTTTTAATTAATTTTTGATTTAACTACAGCTCGTCCCGTCTACAATTTGGACTATATTTCAGCACCTGTGGCGGTGGAATCCCGTCCCGTTTCTCCAATACTTAATATTTTTTCATAATTTTTTTACAAAAAGATAGGGTTTAATCAACCCTAAATTTTGATATACGTTTAGTAAGTATTAGTTCATTTTTGAATTAACTACAGCTCGTCCCGTCTACAATTTGGACTATATTTCAGCACCTGTGGCGGTGGAATCCCGTCCCGTTTCTCCAATACTTAATATTTTTTCATAATTTTTTTACAAAAAGATAGGGTTTAATATACTTAAGTTGACGTGTACGTTTCATAAGTCTTAGTTCATTTGTGAATTAACTACAACTCGTCCCGTCTACAATTTGGACTATATTTCAGCACCTGTAGCGGTGGAATCCCGTCCCGTTTCTCCAATACTTAATATTTTTTTATAATTTTTTTACCAAAAGATAGGGTTTAATCAACTCTAAATTTTGATATACTTTTAGTAAGTATTAGTTCATTTTTGAATTAACTACAGCTCGTCCCGTCTACAATTTGGACTATATTTCAGCACCTGTGGCGGTGGAATCCCGTCCCGTTTCTCCAATACTTAATATTTTTTCATAATTTTTTTACAAAAAGATAGGGTTTAATCAACCCTAAATTTTGATATACGTTTAGTAAGTATTAGTTCATTTTTGAATTAACTACAGCTCGTCCCGTCTACAATTTGGACTATATTTCAGCACCTGTGGCGGTGGAATCCCGTCCCGTTTCTCCAATACTTAATATTTTTTCATAATTTTTTTACAAAAAGATAGGGTTTAATATACTTAAGTTGACGTGTACGTTTCATAAGTCTTAGTTCATTTGTGAATTAACTACAACTCGTCCCGTCTACAATTTGGACTATATTTCAGCACCTGTGGCGGTGGAATCCCGTCCCGTTTCTCCAATACTTAATATTTTTTCATAATTTTTTTACCAAAAGATAGGGGTTAATCAACCCTAAATTTTGATATACGTTTAGTAAGTATTAGTTCATTTTTGAATTAACTACAGCTCGTCCCGTCTACAATTTGGACTATATTTCAGCACCTGTGGCGGTGGAATCCCGTCCCGTTTCTCCAATACTTAATATTTTTTCATAATTTTTTTACAAAAAGATAGGGTTTAATATACTTAAGTTGACGTGTAAGTTTCATAAGTCTTAGTTCATTTTTGAATTAACTACAACTCGTCCCGTCTACAATTTGGACTATATTTCAGCACCTGTGGCGGTGGAATCCCGTCCCGTTTCTCCAATACTTAATATTTTTTCATAATTTTTTTACAAAAAGATAGGGTTTAATATACTTAAGTTGACGTGTAAGTTTCATAAGTCTTAGTTCATTTTTGAATTAACTACAGCTCGTCCCGTCTACAATTTGGACTATATTTCAGCACCTGTGGCGGTGGAATCCCGTCCCGTTTCTCCAATACTTAATATTTTTTCATAATTTTTTTACAAAAAGATAGGGTTTAATATACTTAAGTTGACGTGTAAGTTTCATAAGTCTTAGTTCATTTTTGAATTAACTACAGCTCGTCCCGTCTACAATTTGGACTATATTTCAGCACCTGTGGCGGTGGAATCCCGTCCCGTTTCTCCAATACTTAATATTTTTTCATAATTTTTTTACCAAAAGATAGGGTTTAATCAACCCTAAATTTTGATATACGTTTAGTAAGTATTAGTTCATTTTTGAATTAACTACAGCTCGTCCCGTCTACAATTTGGACTATATTTCAGCACCTGTGGCGGTGGAATCCCGTCCCGTTTCTCCAATACTTAATATTTTTTCATAATTTTTTTACAAAAAGATAGGGTTTAATATACTTAAGTTGACGTGTAAGTTTCATAAGTCTTAGTTCATTTTTGAATTAACTACAACTCGTCCCGTCTACAATTTGGACTATATTTCAGCACCTGTGGCGGTGGAATCCCGTCCCGTTTCTCCAATACTTAATATTTTTTCATAATTTTTTTACAAAAAGATAGGGTTTAATATACTTAAGTTGACGTGTACGTTTCATAAGTCTTAGTTCATTTGTGAATTAACTACAGCTCGTCCCGTCTACAATTTGGACTATATTTCAGCACCTGTGGCGGTGGAATCCTGTCCCGTTTCTGCAATAGTTTATATTTTTTCATCATTTTTTTACCAAAAGATAGGGTTTAATCAACCCTAAATTTTGATATACGTTTAGTAAGTATTAGTTCATTTTTGAATTAACTACAGCTCGTCCCGTCTACAATTTGGACTATATTTCAGCACCTGTGGCGGTGGAATCCCGTCCCGTTTCTCCAATACTTAATATTTTTTCATAATTTTTTTACCAAAAGATAGGGTTTAATCAACTCTAAATTTTGATATACGTTTAGTAAGTATTAGTTCATTTTTGAATTAACTACAGCTCGTCCCGTCTACAATTTGGACTATATTTCAGCACCTGTGGCGGTGGAATCCCGTCCCGTTTCTCCAATACTTAATATTTTTTCATAATTTTTTTACAAAAAGATAGGGTTTAATATACTTAAGTTGACGTGTAAGTTTCATAAGTCTTAGTTCATTTTTGAATTAACTACAGCTCGTCCCGTCTACAATTTGGACTATATTTCAGCACCTGTGGCGGTGGAATCCCGTCCCGTTTCTCCAATACTTAATATTTTTTCATAATTTTTTTACCAAAAGATAGGGTTTAATCAACCCTAAATTTTGATATACGTTTAGTAAGTATTAGTTCATTTTTGAATTAACTACAGCTCGTCCCGTCTACAATTTGGACTATATTTCAGCACCTGTGGCAGTGGAATCCCGTCCCGTTTCTCCAATACTTAATATTTTTTCATAATTTTTTTACAAAAAGATAGGGTTTAATATACTTAAGTTGACGTGTAAGTTTCATAAGTCTTAGTTCATTTTTGAATTAACTACGGCTCGTCCCGTCTACAATTTGGACTATATTTCAGCACCTGTGGCGGTGGAATCCCGTCCCGTTTCTCCAATACTTAATATTTTTTCATAATTTTTTTACCAAAAGATAGGGTTTAATCAACCCTAAATTTTGATATACGTTTAGTAAGTATTAGTTCATTTTTGAATTAACTACAGCTCGTCCCGTCTACAATTTGGACTATATTTCAGCACCTGTGGCAGTGGAATCCCGTCCCGTTTCTCCAATACTTAATATTTTTTCATAATTTTTTTACAAAAAGATAGGGTTTAATATACTTAAGTTGACGTGTACGTTTCATAAGTCTTAGTTCATTTGTGAATTAACTACAACTCGTCCCGTCTACAATTTGGACTATATTTCAGCACCTGTGGCGGTGGAATCCTGTCCCGTTTCTGCAATAGTTTATATTTTTTCATCATTTTTTTACCAAAAGATAGGGTTTAATCAACCCTAAATTTTGATATACGTTTAGTAAGTATTAGTTCATTTTTGAATTAACTACAGCTCGTCCCGTCTACAATTTGGACTATATTTCAGCATCTGTGGCGGTGGAATCCCGTCCCGTTTCTCCAATACTTAATATTTTTTCATAATTTTTTTACAAAAAGATAGGGTTTAATATACTTAAGTTGACGTGTACGTTTCATAAGTCTTAGTTCATTTGTGAATTAACTACAACTCGTCCCGTCTACAATTTGGACTATATTTCAGCACCTGTGGCGGTGGAATCCCGTCCCGTTTCTCCAAGACTTAATATTTTTTCATAATTTTTTTACAAAAAGATAGGGTTTAATATACTTAAGTTGACGTGTAAGTTTCATAAGTTTTAATTAATTTTTGATTTAACTACAGCTCGTCCCGTCTACAATTTGGACTATATTTCAGCACCTGTGGCGGTGGAATCCCGTCCCGTTTCTCCAATACTTAATATTTTTTCATAATTTTTTTACAAAAAGATAGGGTTTAATCAACCCTAAATTTTGATATACGTTTAGTAAGTATTAGTTCATTTTTGAATTAACTACAGCTCGTCCCGTCTACAATTTGGACTATATTTCAGCACCTGTGGCGGTGGAATCCCGTCCCGTTTCTCCAATACTTAATATTTTTTCATAATTTTTTTACAAAAAGATAGGGTTTAATCAACCCTAAATTTTGAGATACGTTTAGTAAGTATTAGTTCATTTTTGAATTAACTACAACTCGTCCCGTCTACAATTTGGACTATATTTCAGCACCTGTGGCAGTGGAATCCCGTCCCGTTTCTCCAATACTTAATATTTTTTCATAATTTTTTTACCAAAAGATAGGGTTTAATCAACCCTAAATTTTGAGATACGTTTAGTAAGTATTAGTTCATTTTTGAATTAACTACAGCTCGTCCCGTCTACAATTTGGACTATATTTCAGCACCTGTGGCAGTGGAATCCCGTCCCGTTTCTCCAATACTTAATATTTTTTCATAATTTTTTTACAAAAAGATAGGGTTTAATATACTTAAGTTGACGTGTAAGTTTCATAAGTCTTAGTTCATTTTTGAATTAACTACAACTCGTCCCGTCTACAATTTGGACTATATTTCAGCACCTGTGGCGGTGGAATCCCGTCCCGTTTCTCCAATACTTAATATTTTTTCATAATTTTCTTACCAAAAGATAGGGTTTAATCAACCCTAAATTTTGATATACGTTTAGTAAGTATTAGTTCATTTTTGAATTAACTACAGCTCGTCCCGTCTACAATTTGGACTATATTTCAGCACCTGTGGCAGTGGAATCCCGTCCCGTTTCTCCAATACTTAATATTTTTTCATAATTTTTTTACAAAAAGATAGGGTTTAATATACTTAAGTTGACGTGTAAGTTTCATAAGTCTTAGTTCATTTTTGAATTAACTACAACTCGTCCCGTCTACAATTTGGACTATATTTCAGCACCTGTGGCGGTGGAATCCCGTCCCGTTTCTCCAATACTTAATATTTTTTCATAATTTTTTTACAAAAAGATAGGGTTTAATATACTTAAGTTGACGTGTACGTTTCATAAGTCTTAGTTCATTTGTGAATTAACTACAACTCGTCCCGTCTACAATTTGGACTATATTTCAGCACCTGTAGCGGTGGAATCCCGTCCCGTTTCTCCAATACTTAATATTTTTTTATAATTTTTTTACCAAAAGATAGGGTTTAATCAACTCTAAATTTTGATATACTTTTAGTAAGTATTAGTTCATTTTTGAATTAACTACAGCTCGTCCCGTCTACAATTTGGACTATATTTCAGCACCTGTGGCGGTGGAATCCCGTCCCGTTTCTCCAATACTTAATATTTTTTCATAATTTTTTTACAAAAAGATAGGGTTTAATATACTTAAGTTGACGTGTAAGTTTCATTAGTCTTAGTTCATTTTTGAATTAACTACAGCTCGTCCCGTCTAAATATTAACCTAATTACGCGCACGTGTAGCGGTGGAATCCTGTCCCGTTTCTGCAATAGTTTATATTTTTTCATCATTTTTATACCAAAAGATAGGGTTTAATCAACCCTAAATTTTGATATACTTTTAGTAAGTTTTAATTAATTTTTGATTGAACTACAGCTCGTCCCGTCTAAATATTAACCTAATTACGCGCACGTGTAGCGGTGGAATCCTGTCCCGTTTCTGCAATAGTTTATATTTTTTCATCATTTTTTTACCAAAAGATAGGGTTTAATATACTTAAATTTTTGAAATACATTTAATAAGTATTAGTTCATTTTTGAATTAACTACAGCTCGTCCCGTCTACAATTTGGACTATATTTCAGCACCTGTGGCGGTGGAATCCCGTCCCGTTTCTCCAATACTTAATATTTTTTCATAATTTTTTTACCAAAAGATAGGGGTTAATCAACCCTAAATTTTGATATACGTTTAGTAAGTATTAGTTCATTTTTGAATTAACTACAGCTCGTCCCGTCTACAATTTGGACTATATTTCAGCACCTGTGGCGGTGGAATCCCGTCCCGTTTCTCCAATACTTAATATTTTTTCATAATTTTTTTACAAAAAGATAGGGTTTAATATACTTAAGTTGACGTGTAAGTTTCATAAGTCTTAGTTCATTTTTGAATTAACTACAACTCGTCCCGTCTACAATTTGGACTATATTTCAGCACCTATGGCGGTGGAATCCCGTCCCGTTTCTCCAATACTTAATATTTTTTCATAATTTTTTTACCAAAAGATAGGGTTTAATCAACCCTAAATTTTGATATACGTTTAGTAAGTATTAGTTCATTTTTGAATTAACTACAGCTCGTCCCGTCTACAATTTGGACTATATTTCAGCACCTGTGGCGGTGGAATCCCGTCCCGTTTCTCCAATACTTAATATTTTTTCATAATTTTTTTACAAAAAGATAGGGTTTAATATACTTAAGTTGACGTGTACGTTTCATAAGTCTTAGTTCATTTGTGAATTAACTACAACTCGTCCCGTCTACAATTTGGACTATATTTCAGCACCTGTGGCGGTGGAATCCCGTCCCGTTTCTCCAATACTTAATATTTTTTTATAATTTTTTTACCAAAAGATAGGGTTTAATCTACTCTAAATTTTGATATACTTTTAGTAAGTATTAGTTCATTTTTGAATTAACTACAGCTCGTCCCGTCTACAATTTGGACTATATTTCAGCACCTGTGGCGGTGGAATCCCGTCCCGTTTCTCCAATACTTAATATTTTTTCATAATTTTTTTACAAAAAGATAGGGTTTAATATACTTAAGTTGACGTGTACGTTTCATAAGTCTTAGTTCATTTGTGAATTAACTACAACTCGTCCCGTCTACAATTTGGACTATATTTCAGCACCTGTGGCGGTGGAATCCCGTCCCGTTTCTCCAATACTTAATATTTTTTTATAATTTTTTTACCAAAAGATAGGGTTTAATCAACCCTAAATTTTGATATACTTTTAGTAAGTATTAGTTCATTTTTGAATTAACTACAGCTCGTCCCGTCTACAATTTGGACTATATTTCAGCACCTGTGGCGGTGGAATCCCGTCCCGTTTCTCCAATACTTAATATTTTTTCATAATTTTTTTACAAAAAGATAGGGTTTAATATACTTAAGTTGACGTGTACGTTTCATAAGTCTTAGTTCATTTTTGAATTAACTACAGCTCGTCCCGTCTAAATATTAACCTAATTACGCGCACGTGTAGCGGTGGAATCCTGTCCCGTTTCTGCAATAGTTTATATTTTTTCATCATTTTTTTACCAAAAGATAGGGTTTAATCAACCCTAAATTTTGATATACTTTTAGTAAGTTTTAATTAATTTTTGATTGAACTACAGCTCGTCCCGTCTAAATATTAACCTAATTACGCGCACGTGTAGCGGTGGAATCCTGTCCCGTTTCTGCAATAGTTTATATTTTTTCATCATTTTTTTACCAAAAGATAGGGTTTAATATACTTAAATTTTTGAAATACATTTAATAAGTATTAGTTCATTTTTGAATTAACTACAGCTCGTCCCGTCTACAATTTGGACTATATTTCAGCACCTGTGGCGGTGGAATCCCGTCCCGTTTCTCCAATACTTAATATTTTTTCATAATTTTTTTACAAAAAGATAGGGTTTAATATACTTAAGTTGACGTGTAAGTTTCATAAGTTTTAATTAATTTTTGATTTAACTACAGCTCGTCCCGTCTACAATTTGGACTATATTTCAGCACCTGTGGCGGTGGAATCCCGTCCCGTTTCTCCAATACTTAATATTTTTTCATAATTTTTTTACCAAAAGATAGGGTTTAATCAACCCTAAATTTTGATATACGTTTAGTAAGTATTAGTTCATTTTTGAATTAACTACAGCTCGTCCCGTCTACAATTTGGACTATATTTCAGCACCTGTGGCGGTGGAATCCCGTCCCGTTTCTCCAATACTTAATATTTTTTCATAATTTTTTTACAAAAAGATAGGGTTTAATATACTTAAGTTGACGTGTACGTTTCATAAGTCTTAGTTCATTTGTGAATTAACTACAACTCGTCCCGTCTACAATTTGGACTATATTTCAGCACCTGTGGCGGTGGAATCCCGTCCCGTTTCTCCAATACTTAATATTTTTTTATAATTTTTTTACCAAAAGATAGGGTTTAATCTACTCTAAATTTTGATATACTTTTAGTAAGTATTAGTTCATTTTTGAATTAACTACAGCTCGTCCCGTCTACAATTTGGACTATATTTCAGCACCTGTGGCGGTGGAATCCCGTCCCGTTTCTCCAATACTTAATATTTTTTCATAATTTTTTTACAAAAAGATAGGGTTTAATATACTTAAGTTGACGTGTAAGTTTCATAAGTCTTAGTTCATTTTTAAATTAACTACAACTCGTCCCGTCTACAATTTGGACTATATTTCAGCACCTGTGGCGGTGGAATCCCGTCCCGTTTCTCCAATACTTAATATTTTTTCATAATTTTTTTACCAAAAGATAGGGTTTAATCAACTCTAAATTTTGATATACTTTTATTAAGTTTTAATTAGTTTTTGAATTAACTACAGCTTGTCCCGTCTAAATATTAACCTAATTACGCGCACGTGTAGCGGTGGAATCCTGTCCCTTTTCTGCAATAGTTTATATTTTTTCATCATTTTTTTACCAAAAGATAGGGTTTAATGTACTTAAGTTGACGTGTAAGTTTCATAAGTTTTAATTAATTTTTGATTTAACTACAGCTCGTCCCGTCTAAATATTAACCTAATTACGCGCACGTGTAGCGGTGGAATCCTGTGCCGTTTCTGCAATAGTTTATATTTTTTCATCATTATTTTACCAAAAGATAGGGTTTAATATACTTAAATTTTTGAAATACGTTTAATAAGTATTAGTTCATTTTTGAATTAACTACAGCTCGTCCCGTCTACAATTTGGACTATATTTCAGCACCTGTGGCGGTGGAATCCCGTCCCGTTTCTCCAATACTTAATATTTTTTCATAATTTTTTTACAAAAAGATAGGGTTTAATATACTTAAGTTGACGTGTAAGTTTCATAAGTCTTAGTTCATTTTTGAATTAACTACAACTCGTCCCGTCTACAATTTGGACTATATTTCAGCACCTGTGGCGTTGGAATCCCGTCCCGTTTCTCCAATACTTAATATTTTTTTATAATTTTTTTACCAAAAGATAGGGTTTAATCAACCCTAAATTTTTATATACTTTTAGTAAGTATTAGTTCATTTTTGAATTAACTACAGCTCGTCCCGTCTACAATTTGGAAATATTTCAGCACCTGTGGCGGTGGAATCCCGTCCCGTTTCTCCAATACTTAATATTTTTTCATCATTTTTTTACCAAAAGATAGGGTTTAATATACTTAAGTTGACGTGTAAGTTTCCTAAGTTTTAATTAATTTTTGATTTAACTACAGCTCGTCCCGTCTACAATTTGGAATATATTTCAGCACCTGTGGCGGTGGAATCCCGTCCCGTTTCTCCAATACTTAATATTTTTTCATCATTTTTTTACCAAAAGATAGGGTTTAATATACTTAAGTTGACGTGTAAGTTTCATAAGTTTTAATTAATTTTTGATTTAACTACAGCTCGTCCCGTCTACAATTTGGACTATATTTCAGCACCTGTGGCGGTGGAATCCCGTCCCGTTTCTCCAATACTTAATATTTTTTCATAATTTTTTTACAAAAAGATAGGGTTTAATCAACCCTAAATTTTGATATACTTTTAGTAAGTATTAGTTCATTTTTGAATTACCTACAGCTCGTCCCGTCTACAATTTGGAATATATTTCAGCACCTGTGGCGGTGGAATCCCGTCCCGTTTCTCCAATAGTTTATATTTTTTCATCATTTTTTTACCAAAAGATAGGGTTTAATCAACCCTAAATTTTGATATACGTTTAGTAAGTATTAGTTCATTTTTGAATTAACTACAGCTCGTCCCGTCTACAATTTGGACTATATTTCAGCACCTGTGGCGGTGGAATCCCGTCCCGTTTCTCCAATACTTAATATTTTTTCATAATTTTTTTACAAAAAGATAGGGTTTAATATACTTAAGTCGACGTGTAAGTTTCATAAGTCTTAGTTCATTTTTGAATTAACTACAACTCGTCCCGTCTACAATTTGGACTATATTTCAGCACCTGTGGCGGTGGAATCCCGTCCCGTTTCTCCAATACTTAATATTTTTTCATAATTTTTTTACAAAAAGATAGGGTTTAATATACTTAAGTTGACGTGTATGTTTCATAAGTCTTAGTTCATTTTTGAATTAACTACAGCTCGTCCCGTCTACAATTTGGACTATATTTCAGCACCTGTGGCGGTGGAATCCCGTCCCGTTTCTCCAATACTTAATATTTTTTCATAATTTTTTTACCAAAAGATAGGGTTTAATCAACCCTAAATTTTGATATACGTTTAGTAAGTATTAGTTCATTTTTGAATTAACTACAGCTCGTCCCGTCTACAATTTGGACTATATTTCAGCACCTGTGGCGGTGGAATCCCGTCCCGTTTCTCCAATACTTAATATTTTTTCATAATTTTTTTACAAAAAGATAGGGTTTAATCAACCCTAAAATTTGATATACGTTTAGTAAGTATTAGTTCATTTTTGAATTAACTACAGCTCGTCCCGTCTACAATTTGGACTATATTTCAGCACCTGTGGCAGTGGAATCCCGTCCCGTTTCTCCAATACTTAATATTTTTTCATAATTTTTTTACAAAAAGATAGGGTTTAATATACTTAAGTTGACGTGTACGTTTCATAAGTCTTAGTTCATTTGTGAATTAACTACAACTCGTCCCGTCTACAATTTGGACTATATTTCAGCACCTGTGGCGGTGGAATCCCGTCCCGTTTCTCCAATACTTAATATTTTTTCATAATTTGGTTACCAAAAGATAGGGTTTAATCAACCCTAAATTTTGATATACGTTTAGTAAGTATTAGTTCATTTTTGAATTAACTACAGCTCGTCCCGTCTACAATTTGGACTATATTTCAGCATCTGTGGCGGTGGAATCCTGTCCCGTTTCTCCAATACTTAATATTTTTTCATAATTTTTTTACAAAAAGATAGGGTTTAATCAACCCTAAATTTTGATATACGTTTAGTAAGTATTAGTTCATTTTTGAATTAACTACAGCTCGTCCCGTCTACAATTTGGACTATATTTCAGCACCTGTGGCAGTGGAATCCCGTCCCGTTTCTCCAATACTTAATATTTTTTCATAATTTTTTTACAAAAAGATAGGGTTTAATATACTTAAGTTGACGTGTACGTTTCATAAGTCTTAGTTCATTTGTGAATTAACTACAACTCGTCCCGTCTACAATTTGGACTATATTTCAGCACCTGTGGCGGTGGAATCCCGTCCCGTTTCTCCAATACTTAATATTTTTTCATAATTTGGTTACCAAAAGATAGGGTTTAATCAACCCTAAATTTTGATATACGTTTAGTAAGTATTAGTTCATTTTTGAATTAACTACAGCTCGTCCCGTCTACAATTTGGACTATATTTCAGCACCTGTGGCGGTGGAATCCTGTCCCGTTTCTGCAATAGTTTATATTTTTTCATCATTTTTTTACCAAAAGATAGGGTTTAATCAACCCTAAATTTTGATATACGTTTAGTAAGTATTAGTTCATTTTTGAATTAACTACAGCTCGTCCCGTCTACAATTTGGACTATATTTCAGCACCTGTGGCGGTGGAATCCCGTCCCGTTTCTCCAATACTTAATATTTTTTCATAATTTTTTTACCAAAAGATAGGGTTTAATCAACTCTAAATTTTGATATACGTTTAGTAAGTATTAGTTCATTTTTGAATTAACTACAGCTCGTCCCGTCTACAATTTGGACTATATTTCAGCACCTGTGGCGGTGGAATCCCGTCCCGTTTCTCCAATACTTAATATTTTTTCATAATTTTTTTACAAAAAGATAGGGTTTAATATACTTAAGTTGACGTGTACGTTTCATAAGTCTTAGTTCATTTGTGAATTAACTACAACTCGTCCCGTCTACAATTTGGACTATATTTCAGCACCTGTGGCGGTGGAATCCCGTCCCGTTTCTCCAATACTTAATATTTTTTTATAATTTTTTTACCAAAAGATAGGGTTTAATCAACCCTAAATTTTGATATACTTTTAGTAAGTATTAGTTCATTTTTGAATTAACTACAGCTCGTCCCGTCTTCAATTTGGACTATATTTCAGCACCTGTGGCGGTGGAATCCCGTCCCGTTTCTCCAATACTTAATATTTTTTCATAATTTTTTTATAAAAAGATAGGGTTTAATATACTTAAGTTGACGTGTACGTTTCATAAGTCTTAGTTCATTTTTGAATTAACTACAGCTCGTCCCGTCTAAATATTAACCTAATTACGCGCACGTGTAGCGGTGGAATCCTGTCCCGTTTCTGCAATAGTTTATATTTTTTCATCATTTTTTTACCAAAAGATAGGGTTTAATATACTTAAATTTTTGAAATACATTTAATAAGTATTAATTAATTTTTGAATTAACTACAGCTCGTCCCGTCTACAATTTGGACTATATTTCAGCACCTGTAGCGGTGGAATCCCGTCCCGTTTCTCCAATACTTAATATTTTTTCATAATTTTTTTACAAAAAGATAGGGTTTAATATACTTAAGTTGACGTGTAAGTTTCATAAGTCTTAGTTCATTTTTAAATTAACTACAACTCGTCCCGTCTACAATTTGGACTATATTTCAGCACCTGTGGCGGTGGAATCCCGTCCCGTTTCTCCAATACTTAATATTTTTTTATAATTTTTTTACCAAAAGATAGGGTTTAATCAACCCTAAATTTTGATATACTTTTAGTAAGTATTAGTTCATTTTTGAATTAACTACAGCTCGTCCCGTCTACAATTTGGACTATATTTCAGCACCTGTGGCGGTGGAATCCCGTCCCGTTTCTCCAATACTTAATATTTTTTCATAATTTTTTTACAAAAAGATAGGGTTTAATATACTTAAGTTGACGTGTACGTTTCATAAGTCTTAGTTCATTTTTGAATTAACTACAGCTCGTCCCGTCTAAATATTAACCTAATTACGCGCACGTGTAGCGGTGGAATCCTGTCCCGTTTCTGCAATAGTTTATATTTTTTCATCATTTTTTTACCAAAAGATAGGGTTTAATCAACCCTAAATTTTGATATACTTTTAGTAAGTTTTAATTAATTTTTGATTGAACTACAGCTCGTCCCGTCTAAATATTAACCTAATTACGCGCACGTGTAGCGGTGGAATCCTGTCCCGTTTCTGCAATAGTTTATATTTTTTCATCATTTTTTTACCAAAAGATAGGGTTTAATATACTTAAATTTTTGAAATACATTTAATAAGTATTAGTTCATTTTTGAATTAACTACAGCTCGTCCCGTCTACAATTTGGACTATATTTCAGCAACTGTGGCGGTGGAATCCCGTCCCGTTTCTCCAATACTTAATATTTTTTTATAATTTTTTTACCAAAAGATAGGGTTTAATCAACTCTACATTTTGATATACTTTTAGTAAGTATTAGTTCATTTTTGAATTAACTACAGCTCGTCCCGTCTACAATTTGGACTATATTTCAGCACCTGTGGCGGTGGAATCCCGTCCCGTTTCTCCAATACTTAATATTTTTTCATAATTTTTTTACAAAAAGATAGGGTTTAATATACTTAAGTTGACGTGTAAGTTTCATAAGTCTTAGTTCATTTTTAAATTAACTACAACTCGTCCCGTCTACAATTTGGACTATATTTCAGCACCTGTGGCGGTGGAATCCCGTCCCGTTTCTCCAATACTTAATATTTTTTCATAATTTTTTTACCAAAAGATAGGGTTTAATCAACTCTAAATTTTGATATACTTTTATTAAGTTTTAATTAGTTTTTGAATTAACTACAGCTTGTCCCGTCTAAATATTAACCTAATTACGCGCACGTGTAGCGGTGGAATCCTGTGCCGTTTCTGCAATAGTTTATATTTTTTCATCATTTTTTTACCAAAAGATAGGGTTTAATATACTTAAATTTTTGAAATACGTTTAATAAGTATTAGTTCATTTTTGAATTAACTACAGCTCGTCCCGTCTACAATTTGGACTATATTTCAGCACCTGTGGCAGTGGAATCCCGTCCCGTTTCTCCAATACTTAATATTTTTTCATAATTTTTTTACAAAAAGATAGGGTTTAATATACTTAAGTTGACGTGTAAGTTTCATAAGTCTTAGTTCATTTTTGAATTAACTACAACTCGTCCCGTCTACAATTTGGACTATATTTCAGCACCTGTGGCGGTGGAATCCCGTCCCGTTTCTCCAATACTTAATATTTTTTCATAATTTTTTTACAAAAAGATAGGGTTTAATATACTTAAGTTGACGTGTAAGTTTCATAAGTCTTAGTTCATTTTTGAATTAACTACAGCTCGTCCCGTCTACAATTTGGACTATATTTCAGCACCTGTGGCGGTGGAATCCCGTCCCGTTTCTCCAATACTTAATATTTTTTCATAATTTTTTTACCAAAAGATAGGGTTTAATCAACCCTAAATTTTGATATACGTTTAGTAAGTATTAGTTCATTTTTGAATTAACTACAGCTCGTCCCGTCTACAATTTGGACTATATTTCAGCACCTGTGGCAGTGGAATCCCGTCCCGTTTCTCCAATACTTAATATTTTTTCATAATTTTTTTACAAAAAGATAGGGTTTAATATACTTAAGTTGACGTGTAAGTTTCATAAGTCTTAGTTCATTTTTGAATTAACTACAACTCGTCCCGTCTACAATTTGGACTATATTTCAGCACCTGTGGCGGTGGAATCCCGTCCCGTTTCTCCAATACTTAATATTTTTTCATAATTTTTTTACAAAAAGATAGGGTTTAATATACTTAAGTTGACGTGTAAGTTTCATAAGTCTTAGTTCATTTTTGAATTAACTACAGCTCGTCCCGTCTACAATTTGGACTATATTTCAGCACCTGTGGCGGTGGAATCCCGTCCCGTTTCTCCAATACTTAATATTTTTTCATAATTTTTTTACCAAAAGATAGGGTTTAATCAACCCTAAATTTTGATATACGTTTAGTAAGTATTAGTTCATTTTTGAATTAACTACAGCTCGTCCCGTCTACAATTTGGACTATATTTCAGCACCTGTGGCAGTGGAATCCCGTCCCGTTTCTCCAATACTTAATATTTTTTCATAATTTTTTTACAAAAAGATAGGGTTTAATATACTTAAGTTGACGTGTACGTTTCATAAGTCTTAGTTCATTTGTGAATTAACTACAACTCGTCCCGTCTACAATTTGGACTATATTTCAGCACCTGTGGCGGTGGAATCCCGTCCCGTTTCTCCAATACTTAATATTTTTTCATAATTTGGTTACCAAAAGATAGGGTTTAATCAACCCTAAATTTTGATATACGTTTAGTAAGTATTAGTTCATTTTTGAATTAACTACAACTCGTCCCGTCTACAATTTGGACTATATTTCAGCACCTGTGGCGGTGGAATCCTGTCCCGTTTCTGCAATAGTTTATATTTTTTCATCATTTTTTTACCAAAAGATAGGGTTTAATCAACCCTAAATTTTGATATACGTTTAGTAAGTATTAGTTCATTTTTGAATTAACTACAGCTCGTCCCGTCTACAATTTGGACTATATTTCAGCACCTGTGGCGGTGGAATCCCGTCCCGTTTCTCCAATACTTAATATTTTTTCATAATTTTTTTACCAAAAGATAGGGTTTAATCAACTCTAAATTTTGATATACGTTTAGTAAGTATTAGTTCATTTTTGAATTAACTACAGCTCGTCCCGTCTACAATTTGGACTATATTTCAGCACCTGTGGCGGTGGAATCCCGTCCCGTTTCTCCAATACTTAATATTTTTTCATAATTTTTTTACAAAAAGATAGGGTTTAATATACTTAAGTTGACGTGTACGTTTCATAAGTCTTAGTTCATTTTTGAATTAACTACAACTCGTCCCGTCTACAATTTGGACTATATTTCAGCACCTGTGGCGGTGGAATCCCGTCCCGTTTCTCCAATACTTAATATTTTTTTATAATTTTTTTACAAAAAGATAGGGTTTAATATACTTAAGTTGACGTGTAAGTTTCATAAGTCTTAGTTCATTTTTGAATTAACTACAGCTCGTCCCGTCTACAATTTGGACTATATTTCAGCACCTGTGGCGGTGGAATCCCGTCCCGTTTCTCCAATACTTAATATTTTTTCATAATTTTTTTACAAAAAGATAGGGTTTAATATACTTAAGTTGACGTGTAAGTTTCATAAGTCTTAGTTCATTTTTAAATTAACTACAACTCGTCCCGTCTACAATTTGGACTATATTTCAGCACCTGTGGCGGTGGAATCCCGTCCCGTTTCTCCAATACTTAATATTTTTTCATAATTTTTTTACCAAAAGATAGGGTTTAATCAACTCTAAATTTTGATATACTTTTATTAAGTTTTAATTAGTTTTTGAATTAACTACAGCTTGTCCCGTCTAAATATTAACCTAATTACGCGCACGTGTAGCGGTGGAATCCTGTGCCGTTTCTGCAATAGTTTATATTTTTTCATCATTTTTTTACCAAAAGATAGGGTTTAATATACTTAAATTTTTGAAATACGTTTAATAAGTATTAGTTCATTTTTGAATTAACTACAGCTCGTCCCGTCTACAATTTGGACTATATTTCAGCACCTGTGGCGGTGGAATCCCGTCCCGTTTCTCCAATACTTAATATTTTTTCATAATTTTTTTACCAATTTATGGAGTTTAATATATTTAAAATTTTGATATACGTTTTATAATTTTTAAATCATTAAGTACTTAATTGCAAATCGTCCAGTTCGATATTTTGCTGTTACCTGTAATTCTGTACACAGGAATACATATTTTTTGCTTATATATTCTTGGTTAATATACCTATGTATTTAATGTATAATTATGTTATATATTTAATAATATAATAGTTTTATATTTAAATATTATATTAAATATAATATTAGTCCTAATTGAAAGTATTTTTTCGCTTGACATGTGTAGGCAACACTGTTTTTCTTATCACTGTGTGGAATGGAATCGGTCCCGTCCCGTCCCGTCCCGTCCCGGGTTTTAGTATTACCCTAATTTTTGTAAAGGCAGCAGTAGACTGACCTAGGTATTTTTTTTGTAATAGACAGTAATAGACTGTTCTAGGGTTTTTTATGGTAGGCAGCGGAGGACTGACCTGGGAATATTTTTTGGTAGGCAGCGGTAGGCTGATCTAAGAGTTTTTATGATAAATAGACAGCAAGGGACTGATCTAATGATATATAGTGATTATTGAGAATAAATAGTGATAGACAGTGGTATAGGCTGATCTAAAAATTGATGCACGCGCGTAGCAAT
Source organism: Acyrthosiphon pisum (assembly GCF_005508785.2). Taxonomy (NCBI): domain Eukaryota; kingdom Metazoa; phylum Arthropoda; class Insecta; order Hemiptera; family Aphididae; genus Acyrthosiphon; species Acyrthosiphon pisum. The sequence goes on from NW_021767594.1 coordinate 22,543, forward strand.
TGAATAAATATATTGGAATAATTGATGAATAATTTTTGAGTTGAAATAAAAGTGAATAATTGATGAATAAATATTGAATTGAAATAAAGGTAATTGAATTGAAATAAAAAAAATTAAATTGAATGATAAATAATTGTTGGAAGAGAATAAATTGGTTGATAATAAATAATTGTTGAAAGAGAAATAAGTTGATATATTGATGAAAATAGATTTTGTTCTGAGTGAAAATAGTGACGTCAAATTTGAGAAAAAAAGTAATTGTAAGGCTAGCCTAGAATAAGTATAATTATAAGATATAATAAAAATAATATTTTTGTGTGATAAATTAAAGTCGTTAAAAGTGATAATTCGGTTAAAAGAATTAAATAATAAATAAATAGGTAGTTGAATATTGTTATAAGATTGCTGGCTTAGCTACTCAGTAATAGTTTAATAATATTCGAACGCGTTTTTACTCGTAAAAAG
>NW_021767595.1:0-827 GCF_005508785.2 Acyrthosiphon pisum
TTAAACATGGATATTGAGGTTCACGATGGAAATTGGAAATTTTATTTTTATTTATTAATAGTTGCCATTGGTTACAGTTTACAGTAGAAATTAGTATTTATTTATTATTGGTTATTCGGGCAGATCGGGTAAAAGCTTGCATCAAATCAAATTATTGAACATCGCCTACCAGAGTGGCGGAATTGCACTTACTGCAGCAAGTTACACCCAAAAAAAGTTGAACAATCATAATTTCTTTAAGAGTTGCTTTCATCGGGCATGTTTGTTGATTTCATATAATATAAAAATGAATCGCAGAACGTGCTGCTAAGCGCAATAATTCTACTGTACCTGTGTTGTGACTGAACTCCTCCTAAATGATTAGACCGATTTGAATGGATTTTTTTGTATGCGTTTGCGTTTATTCGTCTGATTTTAGTACGGTTAGGTTAGGTTAGGATTTTGTATTAATTGATTATATCAATCCACCATAGGTAGAATACGACAAACTTGGTATAACTTTGATACTTTAGAGTTAAATCATACACTAACGTACATACAGCACGGGGTCCGTGATCTACCGCAAGTAGATTGACTACCTGATGATGTATTGCTGCGAATCATAATTTTTATTCCGGGCAACGGAAAAGTTAAGATTAATTTTGAAATCATACACCGAATATTAAATAACGAATTGAACAAAGTTTGAGTCACATATAGTTGGTACATTTAATGGGCAACGAAGTGCACGGGTTCAGCTAGTACTATCATACGTACAATATTATAATCATATCCGCATATAAAAATAATAAACTAGGTAAATTATACTTGATGCCGTACGTACCTAG
>NW_021767596.1:0-857 GCF_005508785.2 Acyrthosiphon pisum
ACCAAAATCAATTTTCTCGAAAACAGATTTTGAGTAAAAATTCCCGTTTTTCCTTAATTTTTCTTTTATTTTTCACGGCGCTTTTGAAAACTATTGGAAAAAATTTACTTTCGACCCCCCAAAGTACCAACTAGATTCACTTTCCTATCAGAAAAGGTACTGTTGAAGAAAATCCAAGCACTTTTACTGTCCTAAAAGGTGATGACAGACACAAAAAAAAATAAAAATAAAAAAAAAACACACATCATTGTAAAATCAATACATTCATCGTTTCACTCAGAATCTAAAATGGAAACTACAAATGTCCGCAAAGAGCTCAAAATAAGACAAAATATTTGGAAAATGTTATGGCTTATAGAAAATGCTAATATAAACATTCAGTCAAAATTTCATGTACCTACGGTCATTTGTTTTAGAGTTGCACCAAAAACCAAAATAGATTTTCTCGAAAACAGATTTTGCGTAAAAATTCCCGTTTTTCCTTAATTTTTCTTTTGTTTTTCATGTCGCTTTTGAAAACTATTAGGACATTTTTGCTTTTAACCCCCCCCAAGTACCAACTAGAATCACTTTCCTATCAGAAAAAATAATGTTGAAGAATATCTAAGCATTTTTACTGTCTTAAAAGGTGATGACAGACACAACAATAAAAAAATAAAAAAAAAACACACACATCATTGTAAAATCAATACATTCATCGTTTCACTCAGAATCTAAAACGTCTCAAGAGGTATATGCATATCCTTAAAAAAATGGATTTATATCTAATTTTAATGTGTTAAAGCATACAATATTTTAAAGGAATTCATATCTGTGATTACTTATGTACATTAAAGAACAATTTTTTATTTTAAATT
>NW_021767597.1:0-732 GCF_005508785.2 Acyrthosiphon pisum
TCCTGCGGACCTCTCGCTGGATGGGGGATCGGCCCCCAACCCCCCCGGGGCTTAAATAGCAAACCTAGGGTGAGGGGAGGGGAGGCGACCTCTTCGGGGTCGCGGGGGTGAGAGCATACCTGCCCTGCGGGCAGACGGATGACCTAACAAGTAATTTTAACCTTGTTAATTAAAGTAACACATTTTTAGTGGCTCCCGTCGCCTATCGGCTCCGGTCGCCACACTCAAGGGACCTCCCTTCGCCTACCGGCTCCGGTCGCTATACTCGATGACCAGTAATATAAGTTTTTAGAGGCTCGGCCCCTAACCCCCTCGGGGCTTAAATAGCAAATCAATGTAACTTTAAAAAAAATAATCGTAGATACATGAAATTTTGACTGAATGTTTATCTTAGCATTTTCTATACACCATAACATTTTCAAAATATTTTGATTTATTTTGAGCTCTTTACGGACATTTTCATTTTCCATTTTTTTTTTAGTTTTTTTTCTAAAAATATCAATAACATTTTATTTGTTGGATAAAAAAGCTTGAAAATTTAATAGAAGGCTCCTAGTATATTGTTTCAAAGGCAGATGAAAAATATTAAAAATCGTTAGTCACAGTTTTTTTTTATAAGCATTTAAAGTTCAAAAAATGACAAAATATGGAAAAATCACGAAAATTTGCAAATTATTTCGAGTTAGAAATTCATAAAAATTTTTTCTTTTTTAAATCTAAGATATGAAAATG
>NW_021767598.1:0-868 GCF_005508785.2 Acyrthosiphon pisum
CAAAATATTTTCAAGTAAAACTTATAAAATAAAACTTAAAATCGAAGTGGTAGTGTTAAGGTATCTAAAAAATTTAATAAGCTACTTAAAAATTGATATCTACATTTATTTTATATATTTATTTATATTAATAATTATAATTCTTTTTTCTAAAACTGTTATGTTCAATTTGGGTATTATTACAATTTATAATCAATATAATATATTTTATAAAATAATCTTATAATACTCATACCCAATTGTTATTTATAATTAGATTCCTGCAGTATGTGTGATCCCACTGACGTTTGATCACCACCTTTTTAAGGTTATTTGATGGCTGTATACGATATTTCCAACGTAGCTGAGAAGAAGACTTAGGAGAAGACTTAGAAAACGTCTTTGAAAAAGTTTTATTAGAAGACATGTCCTCGATAGTCTAAAACAAAACGATAAAATCGTATTTAATCGTAACAATTATATTTAATAATTTTAAACATCAATTTCCTTTAGTTTTGGTTATATTATTATTATTATTTATTTATTTATTTGCAAACAAACAATTAATACACTTGACAATATAATTATAATAGGTATCGTCTGCTCACCTTCTATAAGCTGTGCTTGTATTGAAGGTGATGAGTTCTTAATATATAAATTTAAATATTAGACATAAATATAAATAGACTAAAACAGAAAAGAATTGATTAATTTGAGAGAGAAAGAAAAAAAAATAAAAACAGTTATATAATAATAATAAATGAAAAAAATGAATAGGTTTAATAATTATACAATAATACCTTAGAGTAGTGGTTAATATGGTATTTTTAAAATGATTATATTTCTTTGAAGATATTAATATTAATTTTTAAGTCTTTAACAAAGAGTA
>NW_021767599.1:0-1153 GCF_005508785.2 Acyrthosiphon pisum
GTAGGTACCTAAATACTTACTGATGGATGATTGAAATTCAAAAAAAACTTTTTACGAATACAAATAATGAAAAACGATCTATCATATACATTATACATATATGTAGTGTTTGAAGTAGATGAAATATTTCATTTTGAAATATTTCAATGTTTTGTGAAATATTGGATTTTTATTTTTTAAATATTATTTTGTTTTATATTTTTATTATATATAAATTATAATTATAATTTATATTATTTCATGTGAATCGTTAGCAAGAATACTATGGTTTTTATAATATATACCTAAGTACTGGTTTCCTTTTACTGTTTCTTTTTAATATTTATTATGTTTTTTGTTTTATATAATTATAATACATGTTAACATTAATAAGAAACAATGATTTTCATAATATAACATATATGATAAACGTTATACCCAAGCGTTTTTTTTTAAATTTATATTCCATTTTTATATTTTTATTTTCATTATGTTTTTTTTATATACAATTATACAAATACATGTCATAAGGATTCTCGATCAAGAAAACTCTGATCTGATTTTTAACATATAACTGTATGAGTTACCACGTACATGGTACATATACAATATACCTATCTACTCCTTATTTATTTAACATTTTTACATCAAATAATAGGTACAGCAAAAAAATACAATATTATATTATTATACATTAAAACTAAGAAAAAAATGTGTGTCAATCACTAATGAGGTATTTAATTTATTTAGATTAATTATTTAATATTTCAAAAGACAAAACTACAAAAATAATGATAATTGAAATATTTCACACAGTTTGAAATATTTCATTTTTTTAAATTTCATGAAATTTTCAAACACTACATATATGCAACTAAATATATTATTTTTAATATATACCTACTAATAATATTATATAGGTATTTCCGTATATTTATACCATAGGTGTATACTATATTATATACTTCAATTCAAACAAAAAAAAAAAAAAAGCGTTCAAAAGATGTCCGATGTCCCCTATTTTGGTTATGACTTTTTCGCAAAAAGATGAAAAATTAAATATTTAATAATGTTATCTGAGACGCTTTTGCTGTAGAAGTATTATAATTTATTTTATTTATTTATTATTATTATTAATCTATCGTTTTAATAATGTTATAGGTAATCACATTTC
>NW_021767600.1:0-831 GCF_005508785.2 Acyrthosiphon pisum
GGACTTGCAAATACTTGCAAATTAAAAGCTATTGTTCTGGTACCATTTACAAAGTTTTAGAACAACTTGGGTGGGCTAACTTCGTAACTTTGACAGCTCTTACAGGCCACCCGAGTTACTTGCAAATTCTAAAAATAGACTTGCAAAAGCTTGCCAATCATTAGCTTTCGTTTGATACATATTTTGAAGTTCTGGGACAACTTGGGTGGGCTAACTTCCAAACTTTGAAAGCCTTTAATGGCCGTCCGAGTTACTTGCAAATTCTAAAACTGGACTTGCAAATACTTGCTAGTCATAAGCTTTCGTTTGATACCTATTTGGAAGTTCTGGGACAACTTGGGTGGGCCAACTTCCAAACTTCAAAGCTCATAGCGGTCGTACGATGAACTTGCAAATTCTAAAAACAGACTTGCAAATTCTTGCTAATCATTAGCTTTCGTTTGGTGCTGGTTTAAAAGTTCTAGGTCAAAGTGGGTGGGCCAACTTCACAAGTTCAAAAGTTTATAGCGGCCGCCTTAAGGACTTGCAAATTTCAAAAAGGGGTTTTCAAATACTTGCTAATCATTAGCTTTCGTTTGATACCGATTTCGAAGTTCTAGGTCAAAGTGGGTGGGCTACGTGAAGTTGGCCCATCTTTACATTTTTGGGTTTTACGATGAAAGTTTGGACTTGCAAATTCTAAAAATAGACTTGCAAATACTTGCAAATAACTTGCAAAATAATGGCATAGATTTTAAAAAAATTTAAGTACTTAGTGGGCCAACTTCACGAACGTAATTAATGGCGCCAAAAAAAACAAATCTAAATAAATATTCTGTAAAATATCAATCG
>NW_021767601.1:0-976 GCF_005508785.2 Acyrthosiphon pisum
TTTTAAATTAACAAACCTCTACTTTATCACTTTCCATTTTTTCTAAAGGATGAAGAAATGGTAATGCCCCTTTTTTTAGTTGCCATTGCTTTAGGCAAACCTAAGAAGTAGAAAGTAATATTAACCATATCAATGCTTTATTTTTAAAATAAACTGATTATATTATAGGCTTAAACATGTTCTATATTGATATTTGAATAGGTATTTAAATTAGATAGTCGTTGCACGTCCTCTGCGTGGGAGGCTTCTACAGCATGTTTAATCTGCCTTTTTTTTTCTTTTTTTTTTTTTAACCAATATTTACCATTAATTGTTCTTATTGTTCTCTTTTTTGTAACAAATTGAATAAACTTATAAACAAAAAAAAAAAAAAAAAATTTCAATTAGATATAATAGTTTACTGTATATGGGTTTGTTCCTTCACCTGACGTCCATGTATTATTTAAATCTTCTTTATAAAAATTATTTGAACAAACCCGATTTGATTTTTTAAATAATACGCCTAAAGCTACTTCTGTAAACTCCGTTAACTGGGGGAGATAGCGTCATGGGTCTATGCGGTCGGGTAGCTCAGTGGTAGAGCAATCGCCCGGCAAGCGAGAGACTCGGGTTCGATTCCCGGTCCGGCGGCTAGATTTTTGACGTTATTTCCCTGGAGATAGTTAACAAACTTGAAAACGTAAAATTACATTCTAACACTATTCAAAAAATATATTGAGTTAAAAAAAAAACATTTACTTACTTCAAAAGATAAATCATTATCTTATATAAAATAATAATAAATAAAAAATAACAATAAAATATATCAATAAATATGAATACTTAATAATATGTGGAACTATCTAGTTGTAGAAAAAGTTTCATTTGGTTGTTGAATATAACTTGTAATGCATTGGTTAGAATCATTATATGTATAGTGTATATTAGAATATGCAGCTGTCACATATTTCTTGCTCTTCTAAAAATACTTGTTGAA
>NW_021767602.1:0-998 GCF_005508785.2 Acyrthosiphon pisum
CCTTTGGTCGGTGCGGGGTGTCGTAAAATGACCAAGTATACCCGCAGCCGTCTTGTCATAGTGCCAATATCTGATTCGTAGAATCTACTGCGCTCCGAGGAGGTCTCACAGATATCTTACCGGTTCGGGTTTGTCATCTGGCCGTTGGCAGACGCCGAGACTGTTGCTAACGTTTATAGTAATGCTCCCCCAAGGTTTTATGTACAGCGGTGACATCATCTAACTATTTACGTGTTACCATAGGACATCGATGCTGTGTATTATGACTATGTGTAGGGGCGGAGTAGAGGGGTCCGTACGTAGCACCTCCTCCCTTAGAAAAAGGATTTATGTCTCTAAAAGACAGAAATCTTTTTAAAAACACCATCGCATTAAAAGTTTATGCAATGTGTCTACAATTTAGTTAATTTCTTATAACATCATTTACATGTTTACAATTATTATGTTTACAAGGTTATAGTTCCATTACATCAAAATGTGTTTTACAATTACAATGATATTTGGTTTACAATTAATTGATTTTTCATTACATTGATTTTTGTTTCACAATTTTTCCATTACAATAATACAAATAATTGATTTTATCATTACAATTTTAATTACAATAATGTTCGTTTTACAAATTTTGTTATATAAATATGGCTTTACACTTTGTGTTTGACAGATAATATTGTTTACATTTGTTAACATAGTTTGGTTGTGCACAATATATATTGTTTAAAGCATTGATACAATTTGAAAATAATACATCTATATATATATTTTTGTTAGTCGTTACATTAACACATATTATTAATTAATTCAATGAAAACTTATTTCAATACATATACATATATCTATTATTAATTATTTATTTATTATTATAAATTTTTTTTTTTTTTTTGTTAGTTCTATGTTATTTAAATTATTTCTTAATACAATAATAAATGAGTAAAATCTCTTTTTTTTTTTTTTTGTTAATAACTTGATAAATGTTCTTATAATTATTGTTAAATAGC
>NW_021767603.1:0-820 GCF_005508785.2 Acyrthosiphon pisum
TTATTTTGAGCTCTTTACGGACATTTTCAGTTTCCATTTTTATTAGTTTTTTTTCTATAAATTTCAATAAAATTTTATTTGTTGGTTAAAAAAGCTTGAAAATTGAATAGAAGGCTCCTAGTATATTGTTTCAATGGCAGATGAAAAAAATTAAAAGTCTATAGCCACAATTTTTTTTTATAAGCATCTAAAGTTCAAATATTGACAAAATACGTAAAAATGACGAAAATTTGCAAATTATTTTGAGTTAGAAATTCATGAAAAATTTTCTTTTTAAATCTAAGATTTGAAAATGTAATACAAGATTCCTCATAAGTTTGTCTATCTTTTTTAAAAAATGTCTACAAGTCAAATTAAATTTTTATGAGCATTTGATATTCCTATTTTTACAACACTTGATATTCACTGGATTTATCATGTTACGATTTTCTTATTTTGTTGTAATTAAAAAACGAATGACTGTAGATACTTGAAAATTCCACTGAATGTTTATATTAGCATTTTCTATACACGATAAAATTTTGAAAATAATTTGACTCTTTTCGAGCTGTTTACGGACATTGTCAGTTTTCAATTTTTTTAGTTTTATTTTCTATAATTATTAATAAAATTGTATTTGTTGGGTAAAAAACGTTAAAATTTAATGCAAGGTTTCTAATATATTGTTACAATAGCAGTTGAAATATATTCAAAATACATATGCACAATTTTTTTTTTATAAGCATTTAATGATCGAATTTTGACAAAATTTATCAAATTTAAAATTTGAATAATTATTTTGTAGTTAAAAATTCATAAAAAGTTCAACTTTTATATGTAC
>NW_021767605.1:0-1206 GCF_005508785.2 Acyrthosiphon pisum
CGTCCATGCGGGTCAATTGTAGCGGTACGGAGGGCACTCGCACGCACATGCCAGTATGTAATATTGTGATCATGAAAAAATGTTTATTTTTCACTCAAACACACGATTCTAAATTCTAATTCCAACAATACGTCGCAACGATTAACTAGATTTGCATTCTGACAAAATATTATTTTTTTCCACAACATCTACGAGGTACATTTTAAAAATTGTATTAAGTTAACTAAATATTTAAGTTGGAAATTCTGAATTTTATTGAATTCTTTACAATTTTTATTGCATTTTAAATTACAAAGATTAAAAATGTGGCTTGGCCGTTCCCTTGTATATATTACGGAAAATCCGAATATTTTTTCTGAATAAAAATCGTGATAATTGTCGGCACGTATCGTTGGAATTAGGGACAGTAGTTTTTGACAAAAAAAATACGTGGTAGTGAGGCCACTTAAAAGTAGATGTGCACGCATTGCTGCGATAAATCGTCGGTACGGTAAAAAATATCGTACCGTACTCCGATATTTTTTATTTTTTTAACGTTGCATGTACGATTTTTACCGTCTACCGAGCCGATAAATATTAATAGCGATAATGTTTATCTATTTTTAGATTCTGAGTGGAACGATGAATGTATTGATTTTACAATGATGTGTGTTTATTTTTGTTTTTTTTTTTTGTGTCTGTCATCACCTTTTAGGACAGAAAAAGTGCTTCGATTTTCTTCAACAGTATCTTTTCTGATAGGAAAGTGAATCTAGTTGGTACTTTGGGGGGTTAAAAGTAAAATTTTTCCAATAGTTTTCAAAAGCGCCGTGAAAAACAAAAGAAAAATTAAGGAAAAACGGGAATTTTCACGCAAAATCTGTTTTCAAGAAAATTGATTTTGGTTTTTGGTGTAACTTTAAAACGAATGACTGTAGATACATGCAATTTTCACTGGTTGTTTATATTTCCATTTTCTATACATGATAAAATTGAGGCAGTAAAAGTTTTATTGAGGCCGTTTGAGGCAGTAAAACGGCTTCGATTTTCTTCAACAGTATCTTGTTTGATAGGAAAGTAAATCTATCTAGTTGTTGCATTCGGGAGATCAAATTTTAAAATTCTCAATAGTTTTCAAAAGCACCGGGAAATACAACATAAAAATTAAAGAAAAACCAGAATTTTAACGCAAAATTTGTGTTTGAAAAAATCGATTTTGGTTTTTGG
>NW_021767605.1:3138-4417 GCF_005508785.2 Acyrthosiphon pisum
TTAGTTAAGTTAAGTCAAGTCAACATTTAGAAAGCTATAAGTTAAAATTTAATAAACATCATACTTCACTTTTAAGTTCGAAGTTAACACCTGGAAATTTATGAACTTAACTCAGTTATATAATAACTTTTTAATTAAGCTTTAAGTGAAAGCATTTTGATCAGCGTAGTACTCACCTTTAGCAATGTATACAAAACACGTAATTTCATTGTAATTCATATTAGTGAATTCAAGAAATTATATACTAGGTGCCTACCTAAATTTGTCAGTTTCTACGAAACACTATATAAGTACCTACAGTTCTTATCCCTGGTATTCTTATAAATAAGAACTAATAAGAAATTTAATGAAGTGATTTTTGGAAGAGCAAAAATATAAAGTTCGTGGAAAAAGAACAGATCAAAGTTTAAAATAGAATTCGTTGGTAGGTACCTATACTTTGTATTTTCAAACTTTTGGTTAGTCACTAATCTTCTGTCATACAAAACGGTTAGAATTTTGGTGTGTTTGGATCTTTTAAATATTTTAAAAATGTCAGCTATTAACACAGAATTGCTTATTTTAGTAGAACCACCACCTTAGCAAATATTGAGATAACGCCCCTGGACATGTTACAATAATTGCACTTCGATTTTAATTATTAAAATATATAAAAGAAAATATTCAGATGTAAATAAAACTATTAAAATATAATATTTAGATTTTGAGTTAATCTAGTGAACTTTTTATAAAGAAGAAACCTAATACAGTAATACTTATCCTGCAATGTCAAATATAGAACAACGAACAATTTTAACTTCATAATATTTATTTATAATTGTACCTATATTTAGGACCCTTATATGATGTAGTAGGTACCTACCTAAATGATTTTAAATGCTATATGTATATAATTAAGAAATCATGATAACAAAATATATTCATTAAAATTTAAAAGTATTAACATAAATTAATAAGACAGTTTCATAATGTTGAACATAAAATTAATAGGTATCATAAGAAAAATCAATTATACGAAGCTCAGAACACCACTGTAGTACCTACCCAGTGGCGCCCGGCGCTCAACCCTCACGCCCGGATTAAAACTATCGTACGCCCTAGCAGTAGCACAGTACATTTAGACATTAAGTGCATACTCGTTAATATGGCCCAGTAATGTTCAGTGTTTAAATAGTTAAGAAACATTCTGTTTGGGAGAGCAAGTGTCAAATCTTAGTGTTAATCCTTTAAAAACAAAATATTTACAGCATAAAATCAAATCTAAACTTTTATTACTTTT
>NW_021767605.1:4517-5544 GCF_005508785.2 Acyrthosiphon pisum
AATATTTTTCAACTGCTATTGTAACAATATATCAGGAGCATTGTATTAAATTTTTACACTTTTTGGCCCAACAGATAAAACTTTATTGATATTTATAGAAAAAAAAACTAAAAAAATTGAAAACTGACCATGTCCGTAAACAGCTCAAAAAGAGTCAAAATATTTTCAAAATTGTATGGTGTATAGGAAATGCTAATATAAACATTCAGTAAAATTTTCATGTATCTGCAGTTATTCGTTTTTGAATTACAACAAAATAAGGAAATCGCTACATGAAAAATCGAGTGAATATCCAATGTTTTAAAAATTAGAATTTCAAACGATCATAAAAATTTAATTTGACTTTCTTATAGATATTTTTTGTTTGATAAAGGTAGATAATCTTATAAGGAATCTTGTATTACATTTTCATATCTTAGATTTAAAAAGAAAAATTTTTATGAATTTCTAACTCGAAATAATTTGCAAATTTTCGTGATTTTTCCATATTTTGTCATTTTTTGAACTTTAAATGCTTATAAAAAAAAAACTGTGACTAACGATTTTTAATATTTTTCATCTGCCTTTGAAACAATATACTAGGAGCCTTCTATTAAATTTTCAAGCTTTTTTATCCAACAAATAAAATTTTATTGATATTTTTAGAAAAAAAACTAAAAAAAAATGGAAAATGAAAATGTCCGTAAAGAGTTCAAAATAAATCAAAATATTTTGAAAATGTTATGGTGTATAGAAAATGCTAAGATAAACATTCAGTCAAAATTTCATGTATCTACGGTCATATTTTTTTAAAGTTACACCAAAAACCAAATTCAATTTTGCGTAAAAATTCCCGTTTTTCCTTAATTTTTCTTTTGTTTTTCCCGGCGCTTTTGAAAACTACTGGAAATTTAAATGTTGACCTCCCCAAGCACCAACGATATTCACTTTCTGATCGAACAAGATACTGAAGTTGAAAATCGTAGCATTATTTCGACAACTTATCGTGTACACAGACACAAAAAAATAAAAAAAAAACAAAATAACC
>NW_021767605.1:5594-8766 GCF_005508785.2 Acyrthosiphon pisum
GGCCTACAAACTTTTGGGGCTACGAAAGTAAAATGTGTGACTACGATTTTTTTGTAATATTTATGCTTTTTTTATTAGTATAAATAATCCGTACGATTGTACACGTTAGCACAACATGTAAAATATCATGTATTTAAGAATGATACCCCGATTATTGTTTATAGTATATTTTAAGGAAATAATAATTATAAAAATATATCGTTTACGTAATAGAAACAATAGTTTATTATCGACTGCAGATCGATCGCACCGCATATGACTGACTGCACGGTACTCACTAGTCTCTGTAAATGATGGCAAAGAAATTGATGCTGCAGATAAAATGAATGCTAGAGATAAATTATAAATTCAAACATTTTATGTTATTGACAAAGTGGCCAAGCGGACTAAGTCGTCGGTTTGGCGCGCACCGTCGTCGGTTCTAATCCCGGTCTCAGGCGGCACTACTCTTCGGGCAGTCACGGTGTCTGGAGAGAGTGGCCGCCATCCCCCACCCGGGCATGACAGATACTTACGGGTGCCCACATGAAAATTCGGCCAAACTAAAATAAACGTGTTTACAAAAACCTACAGTATCCTCCCGTACAGTTAAAAACCATCCAATGGCCTTAGTTGTCTCGGGTTAATTAATAAAAAAAATCTTTTGTATTAAACTTATTAAAGAAATATGCAAAATGGTATAAAATAAGTTGTTTTTTTTATGGTTTTTGACAATATAATATAATATATCTGTATATTATAATATAAATATTTGGAGTAAAATTGTTTTTAAGATCTGTTAAAATTGTTATTATATAAAAAGTAATAAAATTTTAGATTTGATTTTTATGCTGTAAATATTTTTGTTTTTAAAGGATTGACACTAAGATTTGACACTTGCTCTCCCAAACAGAAGGTTTCTTAACTATTTAAACACTGAACATTACAGGGCCATATTAACGAGTATGCACTTAATGTCTAAATGTACTGTGCCTACTGCCTAGGGGCTAGGGCCTACGATAGTTTTAATCCGGGCCTGAGGGTTGAGCGCCGGGCGCCACTGGGTAGGTACTACAGTGGTGTTCTGGGCTTCGTATAATTGATTTTTCTTATGATACCTATTCATTTTATGTTCAACATTATGAAACTGTCTTATTAATTTATGTTAATACTTTTAAACTTTAATGAATATATTTTGTTATCATGATTTCTTAATTATATACATATAGCATTTAAAATCATTTAGGTAGGTACTACATCATATAAGGGTCCTAAATATAGGTACAATTATAAATAAATATTATGAAGTTAAAATTGTTCGTTGTTCTATATTTGACACTGCAGGATAAGTATTAGGTTTCTTCTTTATAAAAAGTTCACTAGATTAATTCAAAATCTAAATATTATATTTTAATAGTTTTATTTACATCTGAATATTTTCTTTTATATATTTTAATAATTAAAATCGATGTGCAATTATTGTAATATGTCCAGGGGCGTTGTCTCAATATTTGCTAAGGTGATGGTTCTACTAAAATAAGCAATTCTGTGTTAATAGCCGACATTTTTAAAATATTTAAAAGATCCAAACACACTAAAATTCTAACCGTTCTGTATGACAGAAGATTAGTGACTAACCAAAAGTTTGAAAATACAAAGTATAGGTACCTACCAACGAATTCTATTTTTTAAACTTTAATCTGTTCTTTTTCCACGAACTTTATATTTTTGCTCTTCCAAAAATCACTTCATTAAATTTTTATTAGTTCTTATTTATAAGAATACCAGGGATAAGAACTGTAGGTACTTATATAGTGTTTCGTAGAAACTGACAAATTTAGGTAGGCACCTAGTATATAATTTCTTGAATTCACTAATATGAATTACAATGAAATTACGTGTTTTGTATACATTGCTAAAGGTGAGTACTACGCTGATCAAAATGCTTTCACTTAAAGCTTAATTAAAAAGTTATTATATAACTGAGTTAAGTTCATAAATTTCCAGGTGTTAACTTCGAACTTAAAAGTGAAGTATAATGTTTATTAAATTTTAACTTATAGCTTTCTAAATGTTGACTTGACTTAACTTAACTAACTAAAGGTAATTTTTGCCCACATTTGCAGAATGGAAGTATAGATACCTACTTAATATTTGATATAAAAACTTATTTTCAATATTATGATATACCTACTGTAAATTTAATATTTAATTTAAATATTAATAATGTAAGGTAGTAAAAATAACATCATAGGCGCTAATAGCGTTTGAGATTTGGGGGGGGGGGGTCTAAAGCTTTACTTTGATAATATTGAATGAGCTTAAAACAAAATATAGGAAATGTCTGGGAGGGCTATGGACATTTTTGGGGGAATTTAGCCCCTAAAGCCCCCCCCCCTATTTGCGCCTGTGTATAACATATAGCACTTAATGCCATAATGGTAATATAGTTATACAGATAAACAGCTAAACACCTTCATATTATGTATGTCATAATTAAAAACTTATAAAAAAGGTGGGTAAGTGGATTTCGCTCTGCTGTACAGTAGCCAGTAGGTTACAAGTGGGTCACTGTATAATGGATGGTATTAAATTTGAATTCAATGATATAATATCATTGTATAAGAAAAACGATTCTGAGCGGAGACGGTATATCAGTCTATGTATTAGACATAAATATACTTATCTATGGTACTAAAAAAAAATTGACCTATAATAGGTACCTATAATAAATTCCAAATTAATCATATCATAATATCTATTAGGTACTTATAAGCTATAACGCGTTATACATCAACAAAAAACCGTGGTAAAATCATAGATATATAATAGTATACTTTAGAAGTTTCAAGTACCCACGAATAATATTATACAATCACAACAAAATAATTAAAATAGTTATCCTAGGTTTTTAATATGTAATTTCGTCCAAATTTAAAATGACTATAAAAATAAACTGTGTAAATGTATTTTTTAGATTTTTTGGTAACAGAATTAATTACATACGTGGAATCTTGTTTTAAATTTTCAATCCTTAGATATAAAAGTTGAACATTTTATAGATTTTTAACTACGAAATAATTATTCAATTATAAATTTTGTCAAAATTCGATCTTTAAATGCTTATAAAAAAAAATTGTGCCCATGTATTTTTAATATTTTTCAACTGCTATTGTAACAATATATCAGGAGC
>NW_021767606.1:0-454 GCF_005508785.2 Acyrthosiphon pisum
CTAGTTTTTTTTTATAAGAATTTAAAGTTCAAAAAAATGACAAAAATATAGGAAAAATCACGAAAATTTGCAAATTATTTCGAGTTAGAAATTCATAAAAATGTTCTTTTAAATCTAAGATATGAAAGTGTAACACAAGATTCCTTATAAGATTATCTACCTTTATCAAACAAAAAATATCTATAAGAAAGTCAAATTAAATTTTTATGATCGTTTGAAATTCAAATGTTTACAACATTGGATATTCACTCGATTTCTCATGTAGCGATTTCCTTATTTTGTTGTAATTCAAAAACGAATAACTGTAGATACATGAAAATTTTACTGAATGTTTATATTAGCATTTCCTATACACCATAAAATTTTGAAAATAATTTGTATTCTTTTTGAGCGGTTCGAAAATGTTCAATTTTGTATCTAAGAATTAAAATTTAAACAGATTCCACATAAGTAA
>NW_021767607.1:0-817 GCF_005508785.2 Acyrthosiphon pisum
TTCTATACAACATAAAATACCTACCTAAGCTAAAGATTATTTGTTATACTGTTATAGCAGGGAATGTTGAAACCATAGACCTATAAACTAAGTTTTTATTAACTTAGTTTATAGGTCTATGATTGGAACATAATAGTAAATTAGTGAAGTACTCACTATTAATCACTTATTATGTTCCTCAATATACTCTAAGGTACAACTTTTTTGTATTTATTGATAATTTTTACTTCAAAATAATCAAAATATTATAGATTAAGTATTTTATATTTTGGGGGTGCACATTTTAAACTTGGGGGGCACAAGTCCCCTGAGCACCCCCCTAGTTGCGCCAATGATTCTATTGCAACTTAAAAGTAATATTATAGTAACATTTCTCATTAGTCAATATTCATTACTTTACATTAGGTAGGTATATTTACTTTTCAACAGACTTCTTACCTAGCGAACTGTGAAGAGGCGCTAATTGTTGCATCTTAATTATTACATTAACCCGTCAGCAGTATTGCTGCTTAAACCTAACTACCTACCTATTTATAATTATTAACGGTAAAAACTACCAACTAGTACTAATATTAATTTGAATTTTTCCATGAAAAATACTAAATAGTTAATTATTTAGTATACGTCTTATTATATTATAAGCTTTCAAATGCAGCCATGTAGTTCTAAATTAAATTATAACCACAATTAATTTAAACAAATTAAAAGTATTATGATGGAAATTGTAAAAGCACAAACCTCTACACAGTTATCGGATCATGCCAATTTCTCAACTTCTATTTATGTAGGTACGTAATTTGAGTCTAGTATTTCTATT
>NW_021767608.1:0-780 GCF_005508785.2 Acyrthosiphon pisum
TATACTATCTTAGGGATTACGGTTGGGTACGAAATCTTCTATTTATAACTTTGGTTATTACCTACTTGATTTTTACTAATATATTTATTTAATCTGCGGGCTACGCTGAATTGAATAAATTTGGAATGACAAATATTATTAAGAGGATGCTACACACGCATGTGTGGTCTCCGTTTTACAAATGTAAAACATAGTAAAAATGGTTTTGTGTGGATAAGAACCACTATGGCTAAACTTATAGTTCATGTTATGCAACCAAATGTTCCTACTAGGAAGAGAGAACATAGACTGTGCAACATTGTTTTTAATTTTTCGATATCACGAATACGAAAAAAGTTCTCATAGTTTAAAAATAAAAGTAGTACAGTAAAATAGGGTAACTTTGATAATTTTTTACTGTTTTATGACAATTTCATTTTTATTATATGGATAACTTCTGTAGTGTTAACGATAAAACTCTCAAAATTAAATATTAGTTACAACTAGTTCAATATTTTAACGTTTTAATTTTTAAAATTCTGAAATTATCTTTTGAGATATCAATATTTTTTAATATGCTATCAAAGTAACACAACGGGCAATTTTGATACCTATATTTCTTAATGTGATATCAAAGTAAGCCCATTTTATGAAAAAAAATTTAATTATCATGGTACTCTGGTGAATAAAAATATATGGGTATCAAAGTTACTCCGCGAAATCAAAGTTAGGTACCCCATTCTAATTAAAAATGTAAAGCTAATGTAATGCCGTTAGTTATAGTATTAGGATTAGGGGGGG
>NW_021767609.1:0-2882 GCF_005508785.2 Acyrthosiphon pisum
GCGCTCATTATTTTAATTTTATGTTGACTCACTAGTATCGCATTGTGGCAGGAGGAGATTATAAATCTTAGATATCTACTCTAGGCACCATGTGCATTTTAGTGTGTCAAATCCAAATTAAAACAGTGAACGATAAACGATTACATTAGCGTTGCGTATAGAGTTAAATAATCTATCCCATTAGATAACAAACTATAAAACTGTATTAATTAAACATCATTTAGTAACCTATAATAATGGATCTACAAGGTAGGTTGTGATTAAATTTTCTCGAATCATCTGAAAAAGAAACCATTTGACCACATATTTTTTTTGTAACAAAATTACGTAAAAATTCTGATCCAGATTTTCAGACTTGTATTTAAGATTTAAGATCGAACAAATTTAATTTAAGAAATTGAATAATAACAATATAATGTGATCATTAAAATGTAATATACATTTTTATTATTTTTATGGTCAAGGTAACAATAGGTCTTCATGACGGACTTATTGTCCTTCTACCATTTTTATTAGTCATATAAAATTTATAAATGTGCATAGAATATTATTGATATAAACAAATTTGTATTTTAATTAATTGTAATTTTTAACAAATCTTTATATTATGTTGCTAATTCATTTCGATTCCTCCCACTTAGGTTAATCTAATTCATAGTTCACTGGAAATTGCTTCTTTTTTAAAAATAATCATTTAATACATACTATTTAGTCAAAAAGCGATTTTAACTGACTCAATATGAATGTAAACATAATTTTATGTTACATGCAGTTATAAGGGTCATGTTGTCGATATCTCTTTGATATTTAAAATTACACAAAATATCAATTCAATTCTTGTAGGTGCTTATTAAATGAGATGTTGTACCCACACTTTATGGCGAGGTTTTACGCCTGTGCATATTATGCTGAATAGTCAACCGCTTACACGGGATGTGCTTTCGATAGTGGACCAGTTTGGTGTTCATCGTCTATGATGGGATTCAGCTATCTTAATCGGCTGTGTTGGGTCGATACCTGGGAACGCTGGCTATAGTTTACGATTGCTGCTGTTAATGTTCTTCGTCTTCTGTGTCTTTTGTGTCTTCTGTGTTTTTTTGTTTCTTATGAATCTTGGTAGTAAATATTGAAGGTTAAAGAGTTCGAATAGAAGAGATATATCCTGTGCTCTGTTATATGCTGGTCGACTGGGGGTTCTAATGAATGAGTATCAGATTTTAATTCTTACCTTTTGTATAATGTACTAGATGATTTGTTGATGCTGTCTGTATTTAGTCACTGGTTATGAGTTATTGGTTCTGAATAGGTTTTCTGAGTTTAAACAAAGCATATTTATGTTTGAATAAAATCAATGGTCAGCTTAATGAAAAAGTTATATGGTAGTTCACCTTATACTGGACTGTCTAAATCCCAACCAAACAGTGGATGGTGATGTCTCCGATGAACTTCTGTGAGCCTCTAATTGGGCTACGTAGGGGATATATTTTGCCTTGGTGATCTTCCAATTGTTTGGGGGTATAAGGAGACCGCAGGCTGCAGCGGAACATTGAAGAATTATTGTTAGTAGGTCTGTATATTTTAAATATTGAGATTTTAACGAACAATGGAATTGTACTTTGGTGGTACAAAACTGGTTACAAGGAGCCGGGCTCATTTGACTTTGGTTAGTGTTGAAAATATATTTGGCTACATGTTGAATGTGACTCTTGAGTACTTAAGATGGTCCAACCAGATTTCTCCTGTGAAATGTACCTGTATTCATAGTATTTGGCTGTTGACGTTGGTTGGTTTTCACATTCACGTTGAAGCAAGTTAATATCGACACGTTATTAGGCTTTGCTAGTGTGCAATCGCTCGCCTAATGTGTTTATATTATCGAGTGGTTCTGCTAGTCTTAGTTCAAGTATGTTGGTTTTTAATAGCCTAGATAAGGGTTATTTTAGTATGACATGTGTGTACTGTTACAATATATATGCAAAATGTGATTTTAACAAAAAGTTGATTTTACCTATTTTGGTTCCAAGTACACGAATTCTTTTTTATAAAAATAAAACTATAAAACTACTAATTCAGTCAAACAACACAATAATTACGTACCTTCATTTACTATAAAAAAAATAATTTTATATATTGTTACTAGTATAAGTTATAAAGTATAATAAAAAAATTAAAATATTTATTTATTAAGTTTAAGTATGAATTATTATGAATTTTCATTATTTAAAATACTAAGTAGGAAATGATTTTTTTAAATTTAGAAACTCATTGTTTTTTTATCGAACTTTACGATTTTGTTCCTCAATAATGTAATATTCCTTACATTCTTAATACGTTTTCCAATTATCCGGATCAAAAAGCTATTTTTACTAATATAGATTTCGTTACAAATTAGTAATTACAAGTTCCACACAAATACCATTACCATGTACCTGTTAAATTATACAAAAATAAATAAATAAAGGATACGTACGCGTAGTTACTGTAAATTATAATGTTTTATTACATTTTAACTATAGACATAATATTATCCGCAAATATATTATAAACATATTTGTCTATATCATAACTAAAATAAGAATTGTTAGTCCAGTCAAATTAGGAAAAACATCGGAAAAAATTCACCCCCAACTGAATTTTGGTACACACTTAAAATATACCTTCCCAATTTACATACTAAAAGTCCTGACGTCTAACCCTTATGCGTAGGTATCTCAACCTAAAAAGGGATGAAATCTACCCACCCACTATTTTTCTTATAACCCGTTAAACGTTGAGCTCACGACAAAAAAGTATAAGACCAAAATTAAATACCGTAAAATTTACTATATGAATGTTATATCGTAATCACTTTTTTTTATATCTATTACCATAAGATTTAAGGT
>NW_021767610.1:0-614 GCF_005508785.2 Acyrthosiphon pisum
AGTCCTAGTTTTTCAATACAACATTTCATCCTAGTTACAACATTTTCTACTTCAAATATAACATATTTAACTATATGTGCCTATGTAACATGTAAGTGAATATGGATTTATATTTTATTTTTCGCAATTTGTATTGATAGAGATAATACCTACCTACATATTTTGGTAGGAAATAAAAGATTTATAATTATCAGTGATAATATCTTAATAATTCTTTGTGCTATAGACACGCATACCTGTGTCAATTGTGAACACTAGTTCACAGATATTTACAAACAAATGCCCAAATCAATTTTTATTAAAATTAAGAATGGATCTAAGTTGTTGTTAAAGATAAGCCTAATGAATTCTACATTATTTAATATAAAAATATTTTTCATAGTATTTATGGTTTTGACTAGTAGTGTTTAACCTTTTTGAATCGTGATCCACTGTTTTTGTAACGATATTTTCACGACTCGTGTCACCTTTGTAAGCCATAAAAGAAAAAAAACTTTTAGCTTTGCATAATATCCCGTTCATAAAATGTGCATATTGTTCAATTCATTCATAACTTATTCGATTTCATAATTTATAACTTATTTTTTTTTTTTTGCAGAAAATATTATCATACA
>NW_021767611.1:0-1372 GCF_005508785.2 Acyrthosiphon pisum
CTTTAAATTTGGCTTATACAATGTTGAGAATTTATATATGTATTAAGTTTAATTCTGTTGTATCATTCGAGCTCATTAGGTGTACATTTTATTGTTCTATGTTTGTATTATTATAGTTATGTATAATTTTTGATATGTATTATACCAATTCCATGTACCTGTTGCAGTAAAATGTTTATAAATATTATTTTTAAGAGTTTGGATCACGCGTTCTGCGATTGAGCATTTAATAACACTGTATGAACTGTAATGTTTAATTTTATATTTTTTCATTAAATCTTGAAATTGAGTATTATAAAATTCTGTACCATTATCTGTCTGTAAAAATTTTGGATTAGCTTTTTTCAATATACTTAACATTCCTTTTGTACATTCTTTCGCTGATTTATTTTTCAACGGTTCCACAAATACATATTTGCTATATGTATCTATAACAACTAATATAAATTTAAAACCATAATTTTTTTTAGAATGATATTGCATATCCATTAAATCAGCTTGCCAGAGGTCGTCAATAAACCGTGTTACCACACTGCGCCTAGGAAATATTTTTCTCGCTGGTCGATGTAGCTCATTAGCTATACACTCTAAGGTCGTCATTATACTATAATATTTCTCTCACGTAGTTCTTCTAATATAGATATAATTTCATTATTAACACCAGTATTGCCAACACTTTGCGATGATGTCAAAAGTTTTAATCTAGTTACTAGCTCATTCAGATCGTCATAATAAACTAATTGGGTTTGAGGTAAGACATCTTTATATAAACCAGAACCTTCCTTATCAGTCTGCGGTGTTGAAGTAAAACTAAACATATTTTCAACTTCGGGTTCTATAACCATAGAAATGTTGGCTACATGATTAAAATTAAATGGTTCATTTGTTATAGTTGTATGATTATTAACATTACTACGTTTAGAGCTCGATAAATGTTTGTTAATTGGTGTTAAGTTTAATCGTGGAGTTTTAATTTTAGCTAGTTCTTCGTTTAACTGTTTTTCCTCATTTTTCATTCGTTCGTACAGAGATTTTATAACTTGCATCCATTTAAAGTATCCCGAGGTTTTAGGTTTTCCCTCTGCTTTTAAATGAACACGTGATGTTTTCAAAATGTCATAATAAGATTATATATCGTCTAGGGTGTAATTTTTTGGTACTTTCTCACATAATAAAGACCATAGTCCATCAGTCCAATTATAGTATTTATTAAGCAACTGTAAGTTACCATGGTTAAAAGTCACTGAGTGATCTCCTATTTTGTATAAGCCACTAGTTTTATCATAATACATACCATAGATTTATCATAACGTTGTGATGTTGGGTTGTTTATTATTTAAAAAATTTTCAATGATGAATTTAATTTATCGTC
>NW_021767612.1:0-1046 GCF_005508785.2 Acyrthosiphon pisum
GAAGATATAATTGATAGGTCGATAGCAGAGAATTTGTTGTGGGTTACATTATGTCTTGTGTAATTTCCATCGTTGAGGAGGACTATTGAGTCGTCTTCTAAAAGTTTTTCGATAGTTTTCCCTCGCCTGTCCGTGAAGTTGGATCCCCATAAAGTATTTCTGCTATTGAAATCGCCGAGTAACATGTAGGGACGTGGTAGTTTTTTGATGAGGTTTTCAAAGTCTGAGAGATTGAGGTCTGTGCTATCCGGGGCATATATGTTGCATAAGCTGATTTTTTGATAGCTGTTTGAAGTTATTTTTATGGAAATTGCTTCTAATGGAGTATTAAGGGGAATGCTTTCATGTTCTGATGATGTTGAGGCAAAGATGCATACCCCTCTACTGGCTCTGACGTGGTTTGTGCGGTTCTTGAAGTATCCTTTGTAGTTTTTGAGGGAGGGATTTTTTTTATTATGATTTAGGTTGGATTCTTGTAGGCAGAGGGCTAATAGTTACAAATTATATTATATGTATATTGAGCACTGATATTTTTATCTCTAATATATTCTCTCTTATTGTATTCTGTGCTAATACATACCTGCTTTTGAGCTATAATAATTTAAGTATTAGGAGCTAAATAAATGTATACACAATCCTTTCATAATATGTCGTAAATTAATACTAAATAACCATGATATTGGTCAAGTTAAGTTAGTGGTAGTAAGTTAAGTATTAAAGTTAATAATAAAAAATAATACTTTGATAATCATTAATCTATAATATATATTTATCATGATTTTAGTAAAAAATAATACTGGATAATATCTATTATTATAACCTTAATATTAAAATGATTAGGATTTACGTTAATATAACTATACTAATAAGATAAAAACATAATATGTTATCTTATCCTTAGGCAGAATAACTTTGTATTTTAATTAGCGTGACCCGGTAAACCAAAAATATATTTTTATGTACCTATTATAATATCATTCAGTATTTAGGTACAACTCGTATAATTATCTAATAAATGTTATAACTTTAACTCACCTCTCCGACAA
>NW_021767613.1:0-835 GCF_005508785.2 Acyrthosiphon pisum
TGTGTTATCCTATGTGTTTTGGAACAAATATCACTATGAGTTTCTTCCAAATTTAATAGTCGTCCATGTTTTTGCACGTGACCTATATTTGTTTCAAAAATTATTTCCTTCGAGTGTAGTTTTTCCAAAATTATCGTGAAGTTTTGATCGAAATTTTTGTCATAGCATGTAATATTAATTATTGGATAATTATCGATCCCTAATCTTTTTAAAATTGTTTTATCCGAGTGCCCGTTCTATAAAACGAAAATGCTCGTTTTATTACCGCGCCGGATATAATTATCGATATATACAGGGCCAAGATTATTAATTTTGGATGACAAGCTCTTATTTAACTGGTCTAAGCATGCATCCCTCAATATTTCTTACACCTGAAAATTCTTTTAATTTCCTTCTTTGCGATTTGTAATTCATGGTCCCTCATGGGTCGGATTTGTTCGTCAGCTGGAAGGAGTAAGGGTCGGCCTTCTAGTTTCCTGACCTTGAACCTGTCAAGACTGTTCGATATGGCTCCGCTTATTACGACCATGCCCGTACGGTTAATCATAGAAAACTCAAAATCCATAATTATAAATCCATGCGATTCTTTCCTGCTACAATAATTTTTATAGCGTAATATCATTTGATAAATATGTATATATATTTTTGCTTAATATGCTAATTATCATAATATATTTTTAATTCTAATTTCCCCCTTTTATTAATTACTACGCTATCTTAAGATTAAATTCTAAAAATAATACAAAAAAAATTTTTTTTTGTGTGTTTATATTTACTATATTACTATTACTACCTACGTCTACTTATCTATTCTATCACTATCCCTATCTATTTA
>NW_021767614.1:0-1232 GCF_005508785.2 Acyrthosiphon pisum
GATTTCGCCACTGGTCATAATAATACTTATCCATTATAAAGACCAGAAGTTTAAAGTAATAAATTCCTTATCGTTTGAACCCAAGGTATAATAGTGATAATCATTGTACCTACTCGCTTCCGCTACAATAACTTATTGTCATAATGTCATATTTTAAGTAATTGGACCATTAGTGTCACATGCGCAATACTCGCGTGTAATCCCCTCGACCCCATTAAATACCTATTAAGTATGGAGTACGGACAATTTGTGACAAGTGACAACGGACACACAACAATACGATGATGTCTGATTAGACTGGTTTGCGATTAGGTATTAACAGATACGAGCGTCTAGAGAGTAGAGACCATACTATTATCTATGTTATAACCTCAAATATTTTTCCAATTATTTCCATAGATATTAAAGAATTCTTTAATAACTATGATTATTTCCCGTGTGATAAGTTTGCATGGCATATCTATTATCTATGCTAGAGACTGATAGTGCCTACTATCTTATATTGTGCTCTCTGCAATAATTGCAGCTGACATCGTGGTTCCGTGGTTATATGATATGGAAGTATACCTTATACTGGGTTAACGTTAATCACATAAAAATACGTTAGTTATTAAATAAACGGTTAAGGTTATAAGATAACTCATAATTCATAACAAACTGAATCCGTGAGTCCGTGACTCATGGTCGTAGGTATTTTATTTTTTAATATACCTAATACCCTATTGGTTCTTCTATAAAGTATAATTATTGTCTTTATTATTATTTACCACATATTGTATTTTACGTATTTTATTTAATAATTTAATACTTTAATCAAACATATATGTACCTGAATTGATTTATGACACGTGGATTGGATGCTTGGCGATTACATTTGTACAATTTATGGGTAAGTACTAAGTTTCACTAGTTGGTAGTTGCAAAAATTAAAATAAATAATACAATATGTTATTAACTTAAGACATTTTGATTTCAGTTTAATCATTTATACATAATATACTATTTTTATTCAAATGTATACCTAACCAAGGAACACTGGTACTTACTGGATAATACATGACTTGTTATGCAATCAAATGGCATATGACAACACAGAAATATTGCAACCAACTATGATGTTCCTGCGACCTGCCAGTTATTGTAGAGTTTGTTTTGATGACGGATGATTTGAAGGATATAGGTACAGGGTGTTTTAAGTGTTTGTCATAGTATATTTCACTATGAATATGTAA
>NW_021767615.1:0-914 GCF_005508785.2 Acyrthosiphon pisum
CTGCGTATAATTTAATTTCTAAAAAATTCCATTCAACCTAAATTACAACTTAATGATGGTATTAATTAACTCTACAGTTGCCAGATATAAACGTTTATCAACGAAAAAATTGAATATCATCATAATTACAATTTTGTAATTTTTACTATGATTCTTCATGCATATTAATCTGCGTTCTATCATGTAATGTAAAAAAAAAATATTTATAAAGTACTTACAACCACTAACGTATATTATACAATCTATAACATTTAACATAACAATTAAAGTTAATATATTCATATTTTTAACAATGTTTGTAGGTAGGTACAACGAATGAATAATGTTCAATGTGGTGACTATAAGAATAATATATAATATTTTCTTGCTTTGGTATTTATAAGGTTATTCAGTAAACAAAGCACGATGTTATCATGTGTGTTCATAAGCAATTGAATAAACGAATAAAGAAAATATTTTGAAATGATAAAATAAATATGTTGTACGGATAGGCCCATAAACAGTGCGATATACTATCTAGCTGTAAAACCCACTATCGTTCAGGAAAAAATTAAGAAACAAGTTAAATATTATATCAGTGTTCCTCGGTTTTAGTGTACCTCAGTAAAAGAGGAGACCGTTCATTAACAGCACCTCAGATAATTGTAAATTTTAAAATAAATATTTAATACAAATTAACTTATATAATATTATTTATATTATAAATGCGAACCTCTCCTTGTCTTTTTAAATTAATAAATAAAATAGCTGTATATAAATCTTAGTACCATAATATTATTGTATACTAGCCGACCCGTCACAGCTTCGCTCGTGATTGGTTGGTTATTTTTTCTCCGGGCGATGAATATGTATAATTTTTTATTCAAATTTTATCGTTTAATGTGATCGGCAAGTAAATATACATAAACGGTTAA
>NW_021767616.1:0-2144 GCF_005508785.2 Acyrthosiphon pisum
AACCCTATGTTTTTGTAAAAAAGTTATGAAAAAATATTAAGTATTGGAGAAACGGGACGGGATTCCACCGCCACAGGTGCTGAAATATAGTCCAAATTGTAGACGGGACGAGTTGTAGTTAATTCAAAAATGAACTAAGACTTATGAAACTTACACGTTAACTTAAGTATATTAAACCCTATCTTTTTGTAAAAAAATGATGAAAAAATATAAACTATTGCAGAAACGGGACAGGATTCCACCGCTACACGTACGCGTAATTAGGTTAATATTTAGACGGGACGAGCTGTAGTTAAATCAAAAATTAATTGAAACTTACTAAAAGTATATCAAAATTTAGGGTTAATTAAACCCTATCTTTTGGTAAAAAAATTATGAAAAAATATTAAGTATTGGAGAAACGGGACGGGATTCCACCGCTACAGGTGCTGAAATATAGTCCAAATTGTAGACGGGACGAGCTGTAGTTAATTCAAAAATGAACTAAGACTTATGAAACTTACACGTAAACTTAAGTATATTAAACCGTATCTTTTTGTAAAAAAATTATGAAAAAATATTAAGTATTGGAGAAACGGGACGGGATTCCACCGCCACAGGTGCTGAAAAATAGTCCAAATTGTAGACGGGACGAGTTGTAGTTAATTCAAAAATGAACTAATACTTATTAAACGTATTTCAAAAATTTAAGTATATTAAACCCTATGTTTTTGTAAAAAAGTTATGAAAAAATATTAAGTATTGGAGAAACGGGACGGGATTCCACCGACACACGTGTGCGTAATTAGGTCAATATTTAGACGGGACGAGCTGTAATTAACTCAAAAATGAACTAATACTTATTAACGTATTTCAAAATTTAGGGTTGATTAAACCCTATCTTTGGTACAAATGATGAAAAAATATAAACTATTGCAGAAACGGGACAGGATTCCACCGCTACACGTGCGCCGTAATTAGGTTAATATTTAGACGGGACGAGCTGTAGTTAAATCAAAAATTAATTAAAACTTACTAAAAGTATATCAAAATTTAGGGTTGATTAAACCCTATCTTTTGGTAAAAAACTTATGATGAAATATAAAGTATTGGAGAAACGGGACGGGATTCCACCGCCACAGGTGCTGAAATATAGTCCAAATTGTAGACGGGACGAGTTGTAGTTAATTCAAAAATGAACTAATACTTATAAAATGTATTTCAAAAATTTAAGTATATTAAACCCTATCTTTTGGTAAAAAAATTATGAAAAAATATTAAGTATTGGAGAAACGGGACGGGATTCCACCGCCACAGGTGCTGATATATAGTCCAAATTGTAGACGGGACGAGTTGTAGTTAATTCAAAAATGAACTAAGACTTATGAAACTTACACGTTAACTTAAGTATATTAAACCCTATCTTTTTGTAAAAAAATGATGAAAAAATATAAACTATTGCAGAAACGGGACAGGATTCCACCGCTACACGTACGCGTAATTAGGTTAATATTTAGACGGGACGAGCTGTAGTTAAATCAAAAATTAATTAAAACTTACTAAAAGTATATCAAAATTTAGGGTTAATTAAACCCTATCTTTTGGTAAAAAACTTATGAAAAAATATTAAGTATTGGAGAAACGGGACGGGATTCCACCGCCACAGGTGCTGAAATATAGTCCAAATTGTAGACGGGACGAGCTGTAGTTAATTCAAAAATGAACTAAGACTTATGAAACTTACACGTAAACTTAAGTATATTAAACCCTATCTTTTTGTAAAAAAATTATGAAAAAATATTAAGTATTGGAGAAACGGGACGGGATTCCACCGCCACAGGTGCTGAAATATAGTCCAAATTGTAGACGGGACGAGTTGCAGTTAATTCAAAAATGAACTAATACTTATTAAACGTATTTCAAAAATTTAAGTATATTAAACCCTATCTTTCGGTAAAAAAATTATGAAAAATTATTAAGTATTGGAGAAACGGGACGGGATTCCACCGACACACGTGTGCGTAATTAGGTCAATATTTAGACGGGACGAGCTGTAATTAACTCAAAATGAACTAATACTTATTAAACGTATTTCAAATTTAGAGTTGATTAACCCTATCTTTGGTAACAAAATGATGAAAAATATAAACTATTGCAGAAACGGG
>NW_021767616.1:2194-4082 GCF_005508785.2 Acyrthosiphon pisum
CTAAAAGTATATCAAAATTTAGGGTTGATTAAACCCCTATCTTTTGGTAAAAAATTATGAAAAAATATTAAGTATTGGAGAAACGGGACGGGATTTCACCGCCACATGTGTGCTGAAATATAGTCCAAATTGTAGACGGGACGAGTTGTAGTTAATTCAAAAATGAACTAATACTTATTAAACGTATTTCAAAAATTTAAGTTTATTAAACCCTATCTTTTGGTAAAAAAAATGGTGAAAAAATATTAAGTATTGGAGAAATGGGACGGGATTCCACCGCCACAGGTGCTGAAATATAGTCCAAATTGTAGACGGGACGAGCTGTAGTTAATTCAAAAATGAACTAAGACTTATGAAACTTACACGTCAACTTAAGTATATTAAACCCTATCTTTCGGTAAAAAAATTATGAAAAAATATTAAGTATTGGAGAAACGGGACGGGATTCCACCGACACACGTGTGCGTAATTAGGTCAATATTTAGACGGGACGAGCTGTAGTTAAATCAAAAATTAATTAAAAATTACTAAAAGTATATCAAAATTTAGGGTTGATTAAACCCTATGTTTTTGTAAAAAAGTTATGAAAAAATATTAAGTATTGGAGAAACGGGACGGGATTCCACCGCCACAGGTGCTGAAATATAGTCCAAATTGTAGACGGGACGAGTTGTAGTTAATTCAAAAATGAACTAATACTTATTAAATGTATTTCAAAAATTTAAGTATATTAAACCCTATCTTTTTGTAAAAAAATTATGATAAAATATTAAGTATTGGAGAAACGGGACGGGATTCCACCGCCACAGGTGCTGATATATAGTCCAAATTGTAGACGGGACTAGTTGTAGTTAATTCAAAAATTAACTAATACTTATTAAACGTATTTCAAAAATTAGGTATATTAAACCCTATCTTTTGGTAAAAAAATGGTGAAAAAATATTAAGTATTGGAGAAACGGGACGGGATTCCACCGACACACGTGTGCGTAATTAGGTCAATATTTAGACGGGACGAGCTGTAATTAACTCAAAAATGAACTAATACTTATTAAACGTATTTCAAAATTTAGGGTTGATTAAACCCTATCTTTGGTAACAAAATGATGAAAAAATATAAACTATTGCAGAAACGGGACAGGATTCCACCGCTACACGTGCGCGTAATTAGGTTAATATTTAGACGGGACGAGCTGTAGTTAAATCAAAAATTAATTTAAACTTACTAAAAGTATATCAAAATTTAGGGTTGATTAAACCCTATCTTTTGGTAAAAAATTTATGAAAAAATATTAAGTATTGGAGAAACGGGACGGGATTTCACCGCCACAGGTGCTGAAATATAGTCCAAATTGTAGACGGGACGAGTTGTAGTTAATTCAAAAATGAACTAATACTTATTAAACGTATTTCAAAAATTTAAGTATATTAAACCCTATCTTTTGGTAAAAAAAATGGTGAAAAAATATTAAGTATTGGAGAAATGGGACGGGATTCCACCGCCACAGGTGCTGAAATATAGTCCAAATTGTAGACGGGACGAGCTGTAGTTAATTCAAAAATGAACTAAGACTTATGAAACTTACACGTCAACTTAAGTATATTAAACCCTATCTTTCGGTAAAAAAATTATGAAAAATTATTAAGTATTGGAGAAACGGGACGGGATTCCACCGACACACGTGTGCGTAATTAGGTCAATATTTAGACGGGACGAGCTGTAATTAACTCAAAAATGAACTAATACTTATTAAACGTATTTCAAAATTTAGAGTTGATTAAACCCTATCTTTGGTAACAAAATGATGAAAAAATATAAACTATTGCAGAAACGGGTCAGGATTCCACCGCTACACGTGCGCGTAATTAGGTTAATATTTAGACGGAC
>NW_021767618.1:0-1807 GCF_005508785.2 Acyrthosiphon pisum
AAATGATTGGATAGTGCTATTAAAAAAAACGTTGTTGCACAGATAAAGTTTTTCTGTACGTGATGTGAAAATTGGGTAGTCTACAATAAATATGGTGGGAGAAAAGTTGTCCCACGTAAAACACTTTTTGCTATGTTTTACATTTAAAAGACGGAGACAACACATGCGGGTGTGGCATCCTCTTAATCTACAGATATTAACAAGACGACTAGATGAAATAACTTTTGTTGAAATCAATATTTTTAATTATTTTTATGTTATTTTTTATATTTTTTATATATTTTTATAGTCTTTTGAGCTACACGTATAATATTATAAAAAAAATATTTTTATTTTTAAATACTGAAAATAAAAAATTGAAATTTAATTGAAATTTATTGGAAAAATTTAAAATGGCCAAATTGTGAATCTGATAATAAGAATAATTTTAATGGTAATAAAAACATTTATCTAAGTCAAGTAGTTAATTTTTTAGAATATTTTAAAATATCAATATGTTTTTGAGTAAATTAATTTAGAATGTAATAACTTTTTTCAAAATATTTTTGCCACGATTTTTGTCATACTTTAAGTACCGTAATTTTTTTTTTGTCAGATCTTCCTGTTATATCCTCTATACCCTCAAAAATATAGATCTAGTTGCGCCTATGGCAACGTGAATACAGCGGCTTATAAAAACACAGCCAATTAATTCCTATTTTGAGGGTGTTATATGATTCTCCATATTGAATAAAAAAAATCGCAAAAAACTCGTAATAAAATACGTTATAAACTTATAACGTAAATGGCAAAAAAGACCAGTTATAAAAACGAATTAGTCGAATTTCGTAAACGTAAACACGTTTGCTATCACTGCTGTCGCTACGTAGGTATACACGAATGGTCAACGACGCTTATCAGCGATCGTTGCCGGCCGGCTTCCGATCGGTATGATTCGGCGAATGGAAGCGCAACCGATGCACAGCGACGGACGCGTTTTTACGTATGGACTCTCGTGGTCCGTAGTATAGAATAATGGTCAACCTATATGGATATTTATTTTAGTAATGATGCGTATAATTATTTAAATATTGATCAATTGATTCTAGCGTGATTACCACGGACTCATAAGTTCTGCACGCTTTTTATAAAAAATAAAAGTAATATTCTAATGCTTTCGTACACAAACAACATAATATTATATTATATAGTCAATATAAATCCCATGGTCTGTGTTTTCCTTTATTTTGTCATATTATTATTTTGTATTTGTTATTTTTAGTAAAAAAATACGAGCATGCATATGGGTTTGCACTCATGCCGCTGGACAGGTCTGTGCATGTCTGATTTTAAACGATTCAATATACATATATTTTAATGCCATATATTTTTATTACGATTGTAATATTTTATAATTTTCAAAAGAAATATTTTCCATTTATTTGCGTAACGCTATTTAAGTGAGTCGGTCGTCAGTGTTAGCATATTAATTAATTTTATTTTGATTCCACTTAGACGTAGTTAAGGTGTACTATACATATTTATTTTTAAAATGGACACAAAGACTAAAAAGGTAAGTAATTTACTATAATCTAAATAATTCTAAGTCAGTGGTCTCGAACTACCTATCTTTGTTTTGTTAAACAAATTACAATAAATTGCAGTCTGCAATAGTGCCAGGGCTTGGAATCGAAATTAAAAATACCAGTATTTTAACCGGAACCTATTGAAAATATTGGAACCGGAACCGGAACCGATAATTGTCGGAAGAGAATTTTTCGGTTTATTTCTGTTTTTTTCGGTTCTAGTTTATTTAATTATTTAATAT
>NW_021767619.1:0-806 GCF_005508785.2 Acyrthosiphon pisum
AAATATACAATAAATCATTTATAAAATACAATAATAACCAATAGGTAGTCTGGTAGTGGAACAATTATTTTAATTTCCAATTTCTAATTTGGAACCTTAAAACGGTTTTATTAGGTATTATTATTCTAATTTACGTAAAAATATATTTATATGTATATGTATGTAGTATAGCACATACAAATATATAGTTATATCATATTGTAACTAAATATTAAACGATCTGTTTGGCCTGTATCGTATACTCGATTAACCAAATACTGAATCTTTGGTGTTGGCGTTTTTACATTATTTGACATGTTACTCAAAAATAAACTTTAAATCATCTATAACCTTGGTATTGTTTTTTTTTTATATATATAAAAACGTTTGACAATTGCATAAATAGATTGGACAAATAAGTACAATAATGATCAGTTGAACAATTATTTCAAATACCGTAAAAATATTTTTTTTTTAAATTATTTCCAACTTAATTTTTAAGAAGCATAATAAATTAATAATGTATTATTTTTGGCGATGCGTTTTCCAATCGAGATATTATTTTATTATATTAGTGTAACACTGCTGTTAATAGTCTACACAGGTCGAGATTTACGAGAGAGATATAATTATATTGGTGAGTCGGGTACTCGGGTCTACGTAAGTATGTTACTCTAGGCAGTTAAGTGGCTAGCCCTTACCATTTAAACGCTTGCAACTGTGTGTACCATAAATATAATAGATCCCCTCAATTTACCTTTTTATTTTTTATTAAATTCATTTTATGTTTATTTTATAGATAAAAATATATGAATCGTCTTGACTAA
>NW_021767620.1:0-1317 GCF_005508785.2 Acyrthosiphon pisum
TCAGTTGAAAAATATTAAAAATACATAGGCACAATTTTTTTTTATAAGCATTTAAAGATCAAATTTTGACAAAATTTATCAAATTTTAATTTGAAAAATTATTTTGTAGTTAAAAATTTATAGAATGTTCAATTTTTGTATCTAAGAATTGAAAATTTAAACAAGATTCCACGTAAGTAATTAATTCTGTTACCAAAAAATCTAAAAAATACATTTACGCAGTTTATTTTTATAGTCATTTTAAGTACAAATTTGGACGAAATTACATATTAAAAACCTAGGGTAACTATTTTAGTTATTTTGTTGTGATTGTATAATATTATTCGTGGGTACTTGAAACTTCTAAAGTATACTATTATATATCTATGATAGTACCACGGTTTTTTGTTGATGTATAACGCGTTATAAGTACCTAATAAATATTATGATATGATTAATTTGGAATTTATTATAGGTACCTAATATAATATTATGTCTTATACCTAGACTAACATACCGTCTCCGCTCAGAATCGTTTTTCTTATACAATGATATTATATCAATGAATTCAAATTTAATACCATCCATTATACAGTGACCCACTTGTAACCTACTGTACAGCAGAGCGAAATCCACTTACCCACCTTTTTTAAATTTCATTGTAACAATATACTAGGAGACTTGTATTAAATTTTCAAGTATTTTAACTCAACAACATTTTTTATTGACATTCAAAGAAGAAAAAACTAATAAAATTGGAAACTGAAAATGTCCGTAATCAGTTCAAAAGAAATCAAAATATTTTAAAAATTTATCGTGTATAGAAAATGCAAATATAATTAATTGGTGAAAATTTTATGTATCTGCGGCCATTTATTTAGAGTTACACAAAAACCAAAATCGATTTTGTCAAAAACCTATTTTAGGTAAAAATTTTCGTTTTTCCTTAATTTGTATTTTTCTTTTTCCCGGTATTTTTAAAAACTATTTGGGAATTTTAAATTTTAACCTCCTGAATGCACCAACTAGACTCACTTTCTCATCGAACAAGATACTGTTAAATATCATCAAAGAAAAGTTACTGCCCCAAACTTTGATGAAAAAAAAAACACACACATCATTGTAAAATCAATACATTCAGCTACTATATATGTCGTGTAAATAATAATATACTGTATACCTACGGTATGGTAAAAACTTTTAAGTTCCTATGAATAATAATAATATTTATAAAATCATTATTTTCTTTTTAAATATCTAATTCCGTAAAAAATTAAAATTTCAATTATGCGCAAGTTGTGTATATTATTGTTACGTCCTCGTAAACACACGTTTTTT
>NW_021767621.1:0-605 GCF_005508785.2 Acyrthosiphon pisum
GTTTTATGACAATTTCATTTTTTATTATATGGATAACTTCTGTAGTGTTTACGATAAAACTCTCAAAATTAAATATTAGTTAAAAACTAGTTCAATATTTTAACGTTTTAATTTTTAAAATTCTGAAATTATCTTTTGAGATATTAATATTTTTTAATATGCTATCAAAGTAACACAGCGGGCAATTTCGATACCTATATTTCTTAATGTGATATCAAAGTAACCACATTTTATGAAAAAAAAATTTAATTATCATGGTACTCTGGTGAATAAAAATATATGGGTATCAAAGTTACCCCGCGAAATCAAAGTTAGGTATACCCCATTCTAATTAAAAATTTAAAGCTAATGTAATGCAGTTAGTATTAGGATAGTATAGTATAGTATTAGGATTAAGGGGGGTGTGGGGGACAAAGCCCCCCATGGACATGTGTAACATAAACTATTCCAGCACCCCCTAAATTCACACCCAATGTGCGCCTATGTCCTGATCCACAGCAAACAAGTGTCCTTGATCATACCTGTACTTTTCACATGATAAATTATGATTACCTATTACATAATATACACATAATACATAGTATAATAAAACATAAATTATTAAA
>NW_021767622.1:0-825 GCF_005508785.2 Acyrthosiphon pisum
AATATCATAAAGAAACTGAAAAACATAAAGTTAGGCCATAATGAAGGTTTTTTTGGTTTTGGAAAGACAAAATAATTTATAGATACTATATTTACTAATCTTAAGACAACATTAAAAATAACAAATAACAAAATATTTTTATTATAGCTGTTTTTAGATAATTATTATAAAATTAAGTACCTATTGAATATTGAGAAAATAAAAGACAGATAGGCTTTAAAATATCACTATAGAAGAACCTTTTTATAAAGAACAAATATTAAAAGAAAAAAAGTTATGATGATTTAGTTAGGCTGTATACAATATTTAAAAGATAAAAAGAAGTTGTCATAATTTTAAACTATAAGAAATATTTGCAGTGTTTCTCATTGATTACAACACAAAATCCATATTTCTAATTATATAATAGTTTTTCAGCATACTCTTAATATACTTTTTAAACAAGTACAATTTTTATTATTACACAGTAACAAAATATTTAATAATCAATATTCTAATCAAATGCCTAACATGAAACCAATAGAATCAGCAGTATCTTTTATTTATTATAGAAATAATTTGGAATGGTTTAATTATACATTTATAAAAACCTAATACAAACTAGGTAATTTAGAGTTGATTTTCTCATTATATCACTATGTAGGTAACTTAATCATAAAAAATTAATTTTTAACCTATTTTAAAAATAACATTATAGTTAGTATAAAATATATATTTCAATAAACAAACTCTGTGTTAACTAACCCTAAACTAATGTAGTGCATTAACACTACATAGTAGTGCATATTATACTAATCCCTATACTAATTTAGTGTTTCTACCTCC
>NW_021767623.1:0-909 GCF_005508785.2 Acyrthosiphon pisum
TTTTATGTCAGTAGGGGGGGGGGGAACACGTGTGTGTTGGTTTTGGCAGAATTTTTGATTGGGCACCCGTAGGTATCTGCCTTGCCCGGGTGGGGGATGGCGGCACTTGTTCTCCGGACACCGTGACTTGCCCGAAGAAAAATTCCGCGCGTGACCAAGGAATCGAGCCGGCGTCTGCTGCGTCGCAACCGACGCCTTAGACCGCTCGGTCACTCCGTCACCCAGATATATATTATCTTGTGTCGATATACATATACTTTTTTGATAATCGCGTATAAATACAATTTTAATCAATATATATTTTATATAAAATAAAGGCGTTACTGTGTTACATTAACAGGAACTCAGTCAGGCAGAGAGGTTAAAGAACGGGGATAAAGTGTGGTGCGCTGTGCGTTATTACCGATAAAAATGTGGTGACGATGAAATTGCTGAAAATAGCGACATGAACAGTTCACTTTTTTTAGATATTTAAAATATTCATATGTACATGAAACTTTTAAAATATATATCCTTTATCTTTTTATTTGGAATATCTGGTATCTTTGGCCAAAAATCAGTTAAATTATTTTCATACCCTAAAACTATCATGACCGGAAATATTTTCAACAAACTGACTGCCAACTTCTATAACTTCTTTGCAAGAATTTGCAGAAATGTATAGTTAAATCATCACTAATTGACTTGCAGTTTCATATTCTACGACATTTAGGCGTTGACATAATAAGTTCTTAAACGATACCTGACGGCTGACCGGAATGTGCATAGTTGACATTAAAATCATCATAAATACGTAACTTTTGTCTTATTATATAATATTTCATGAATATTTTTTAAAAGTTTAAACACTGTAACGCAATTTGCCATCAACGCACTAACTAACTCGTCAGCTATATTATATTCTCTATC
>NW_021767624.1:0-1447 GCF_005508785.2 Acyrthosiphon pisum
TTGTTATTATTCAAAAAGTATGAGTCGTAGACACTTGAAAATTTTACCAGTTGTTTAAATTGACATTTTCTTTATATAGTTTTATTTTCAAAATATTTCAATAATTTTTAATCTATTTATAGGCAATTGAAATAATCGATTTTTTTTGATTTTTTTTTTATAAATGTTGATAAAAAAAAATTAGCTGGGACAAAATACTTGAAAATTTAATAGAAGGGTCCACATATGTTGTTCTAACTCCCATTCAAAAATTATAAAAATACATAGGCACAATTTTTTTTTATAAGCATTTAAAGTTCAAATTTTGACTAAATACGTAAAAATTACGGCAATGTTCAAATAATCTTAAACAGAAATTCATAAAAGTTTTTCTTTTTAATTCTAAGATTTGGAAATTTAATACAAGGCTCCTATCATATTTTTACAATAGCAGTTGCAAAATAAAAGGAATACATTGTCACAATTTTTATTTATAAGCATTTAAAGTTCAAATTTTGACAACATATTATGTAAAAATCACGAAAATTCGTAAATTATTTTATGCTAGAAATTCATAAAAAATTTTCCTTTTATATCTAAGATTTCAAAATTTAATACAAGGCTCATAATATATTTTTACAATAGCAATTGAAAAATAAAAGAAATATATAGTCACGATTTTTTTTTTATAAGCATTTAAAGTTCAAATTTTGACTAAATACGTAAAAATTACGGCAATGTTCAAATTATCTTAGACAGAAATTCATAAAAGTTTTTCTTTTTAATTCTAAGATTTGGAAATTTAATACAAGGCTCCTAACATATTTTTACAATAGCAGTTGCAAAATAAAAGGAATACATTGTCACAATTTTTATTTATAAGCATTTAAAGTTCAAATTTATACGAAATATGTCAAAATTGCGAAAATTTGCAAGTAATTTAGTGGTTGAAAAATCGTAAAAATTTTTTCTTTTATAACTAAGTTTTTAAAATTTGGTACAAGGTTCTCCATAAGTTTTTCTTTAAATATCTGTAAAAAAAACTCAACCGGACTAAGACAAAAAATTTTTACGAGTGTTTGAAATTTAAATTTTTACAAAACCGCATTAAATAACGGGTTAGCCTCAAACGATTTTTGATATTTGTTATTATTCAAAAAGTATGAGTCGTAGAAACTTGAAAATTTTACCAGTTGTTTAAATTTACATTTTCTTTATATAGTTTTATTTTCAAAATATTTCACTAATTTTTAATCTATTTATAGGCATTTGAATTAATCGATTTTTTTTGATTTTTTTTTTATAAATGTTGATAAAAAAAAATTATCTGGGACAAAATACTTGAAAATTTAATAGAAGGGTCCACATATGTTGTTCTAACTCACATTCAAAAATTATAAAAATACATAGGCACAATTTTTTTTTATAAGCGTTTATAAGTGCTAATATTGACGAAAATCGTCAAAAT
>NW_021767625.1:0-1225 GCF_005508785.2 Acyrthosiphon pisum
CTATCGATACGATTATTTGTTAGGATATAAAACGAAAATTTAGATTTGGACATAAGCGCCAAAGCGTTAAATTAATTAACAGGTATGTGAATAAATAGGGAATAAGCGACATTTAGTTTTAAATGTTGGCATAAGCGCCATAGGATTTTACTTTATGGGGCCTAAGCGACAATAGCATTATTAAAGTTAATAATAGGTTTTATATAAAAAAACTATTTTATGTTTTCTGTTCGGTTGACAATAAGTTATAATCATGGTTTAAGATACACAACCGTGGTATATCTACAGACGTGGTAATAATAATATAAAAAATAATCAAAATAATACGACATAATCTTAAAAAATTCAATATCGTATGAAGTTATTAACATTTGATTCCAAAGAGAATATTTATTTACGTTTCTATTAAAAATTAAAATGTCTTTGTACTTTGTCTTTGCAGAGTATAACAAAATGTCAGGCGGTGTGCCGGTTTCGGAACTTGTAAAATAGCTATACACGTAATAGCGTATAGCCTACATAAGTACGGCTGTTTTATACTTTAAACAACGCTACTAGGCATTAAGTTTATAAATATAATATATTGTTAGGGCTAGAATTTCTAGGCATTCGCATGTTTTTTTTTCTTGAGTCAAAATTGGTTGATTGGCAGATATGTCCATGATTTGGATTATTCTCGATTAAATTAAACAATTTTTTTTTGTATATTTTGAACATAATGCAAATAATTGCATAGTTCAATATTTTTTAAATCTTATGATTGGTTATAACCATTTATATGTAATATTTAATTAAATTCGAGTCAGGTTTTTGTTTTATTTTTAATTTTTAACTGATTTTCTATGATTTTGTAAAACTGCAATATTCTGGAATAATTAAAATTTTAAAATTCAAAAGTAAGTTCATTTTCTCTTAATATACAGGGAAGAAAATTAATAGGGCATAAGCACCAAAATACTAGAACTAAAATTACAAGTAAGGAAATTAATGAGGCATAAGCGCCAAATTATATAATAATACTCAATCCTTACTGATATAAGTGTTAAACTAAAAAAATGGAAGAACGATCGTCTTAAATAGAGTACAAATTGTCTTTTTTATTCTTATCATATTTTTCTAAATTTAAAATATAATCTACAAAATGTAATTATTGTTAAAAAACAGTTTTTTGGCTCTCCTGAATAATTTCAAAAATGTCGCTTATGCCCTTTTCCATTGTCACATC
>NW_021767626.1:0-576 GCF_005508785.2 Acyrthosiphon pisum
GTGACTAACGATTTTTAATATTTTTCATTTGCCTTTGAAACAATATACTAGGGGCCTTCTATTAAATATTCAAGCTTTTTTATCCAACAAATAAAATTTTATTGATATTTTTAGAAAAAAAACCAAAAAAAAAATGGAAAATGAAAATGTCCATAAAGAGCTCAAAATAAATCAAAATATTTTGAAAATGTTATGGAGTATAGAAAATGCTAAGATAAACATTCAGTCAAAATTTCATATATCTACGGTAATTTTTTTTAAAGTTACACCAAAAACCAAAATCGATTTTCTCGAAAACAGATTTTGCGTAAAAATTCCCGTTTTTCCTTAATTTTTCTTTTGTTTTTCACGGCGCTTTTGAAAACTATTGGAAAAATTTTACTTTTGACCCCCCAAAGTACCAACTAAATTCACTTTCCTATCAGAAAAGGTACTGTTGAATAAAATCCAAGCACTTTTACTGTCCTAAAACGTGATGACAGACCCCAAAATAAAAGAAAAAAAAAAAGAACACACATACTTGTAAAATCAATACATTCATCGTTCCCCTCAAAATCTAGAAATAACCGGACAGT
The DNA here is from genome assembly GCF_005508785.2 of Acyrthosiphon pisum. Lineage (NCBI taxonomy): Eukaryota > Metazoa > Arthropoda > Insecta > Hemiptera > Aphididae > Acyrthosiphon > Acyrthosiphon pisum. Next base: position 576 of record NW_021767626.1, read on the forward strand.
C
>NW_021767627.1:0-1326 GCF_005508785.2 Acyrthosiphon pisum
TCCAACCGCTGAGAGCAGCAAACCACGGTAAATACTCTTTCTTCGTGTTTTAGATATTTCAAAAGTTGGAACGTGATTTCGTAGTCCAATTGACCGACTTGTGAAAAGCTAAGCGAATCCAAGATCAGCTGTACTCGGTTTAACGTGGGTATAGTTTCGTATTTGGATGGATCGTTCAGCGTACAAATGATACCCATCCAGTTTCGTGTATCGTAAAACACTCTGAATAAAACTACAAAAACATATAATGAATATAGTATTACTATTATATTATAATTTAACAAACGATTAAAACGATTCGAATCAATAATAGCCCTATAATAATATAAGACCTACCGGTCATCTGCATGTTATAGATGACCCACTCGTTGTCTTTGGCCAATGGTGTGGTGAGGTTGTTGTTTTCGCCATTCAACCAGAATGTCGCATTTGTCTGGTTAAAGTCCCCAGAAGCTGTCATAGCGATTGGTATCCACCAACAGGTTTTATTGTCCGTACCGTTTGATTTGATCGTTAGATACCTTTCCTGCAGCATTAAGTACGTATAGTATTATATTAAAATATATTTTTAAAAACATTAAATCTCATCAACATATTTAATAAGAAATCCAATTATTTTTGCTCGTGAGTTTACCTGGGACAATGTAACCGTGCCCGCAGAATAATCCCGGACGACATTCAATACGGGATAACCGGTTTGCAACGTCCATGTGTCCATTATTTGTTTCACGGTTAGATTTTTGTCCAAAGTTCCTTGTAGGTGTGCTTCCTCCGTCAATGAGCTCCACAAATCATCAGGTTCGGCATTGGAAAATTTGTGTTTGTGTATGTAGTTTCTAATGCCTTGTTTGAACGTATTCTCGCCAAGGAACGTGTTCATCATATGCAATAAAATTGGTCCCTTTGCGTACACTATCCGGTCCCCCTGAATTGTTGCTATTTCATCGGGGCTTCCTATAGCTACCGACAACGGGTGTGCCGATTGAAGTGAATCGGAGTCCAAAACACGTAAAAAGTTTTTAACGTTTTTGACTTGGAAATATTTTGAGTCGGGGAACAGCTATATAGTGTGAAAAAAAAAATAAAACAATAATATGATTACGTTTTTCCATACTAAATTAGATATTAATAACCGTCTGACGGTTATGAAACTTACGAAATCCACTCCGCGGAGACCTGCATACTCAGCAAATCCTTCATTCAACCAAAGGCCGGTCCACCATTTCATGGTAACGGAATCACCAAACCAAGGATGAGCCAGTTCGTGAGTCATGAATTGGGCTACCTCATATACGTCATTAATTATAGCCACGTCCAGATCGATTA
>NW_021767627.1:3212-4299 GCF_005508785.2 Acyrthosiphon pisum
CAGGTCCTATGTACAGTATCGGGGAATTTTTGGTGGTCCCGACATTGACAGCCGTCGGTATGGACGGAGTCAATATATCACTGCGCGTGACTAAACAGAAGCGGCTACAGTGATGTATCGTACCCGGGTTTTTGACACAACTTAATAAAGTGGCCAGAGGGGGGGGGGGGGGGGCGAGATGATATATAATGAGTATGTAGATGGCTGTTGGTCTCGGCGTTGATGGTGTCGTCGGCGGCGTGTGTGCTGACCGCGGACTGGGCACTACGCCGGTCACTGCTGGCTACGACCCTGGTATTTCGGGCGTGTGGTTGTTCGTGGCTTACACTCTGGATTCGTCACGGCGCACGGAAGAAATCGGATCCTCGATGTTGGGCTGCGGTGGTCGTCGTCGGTAGGTAATCGTAGCTCGATTTATAAGCTTTAACCGGTACTTGTGGTCGTCGTTGTCGTCGGTACGATGGTGCTGGTCGGATCACGGTGGACACTTGATGTCGGGCCGTGTTGGTTGTCGTCGGTGAGCGGCGTCGGTATTCACAGCTATGATTTATAAGTTATAGTTGTTTCTGGTTGTCTTCGTTCCTTCTGGTTTCTTGTTGGATGAAGGTATGGAAGGTTGATGGAAGACTGATACTCGTTCTTTGCTTTGCTTTGCTTTGAAGGGATGGCTAAGCCGTTAACTATTCCAGGCTTTTGCCTCTACTAGTGAATGGAAATTTAGAAGAAGATTTAATTAAGTTGTTGTTCTACCCATGTTAAAGGGTAGGGTTTGATTATTCGTTTAGTGGTTGAAGGGAGGTAAGTTTTACCTAAGAGTCGGATGTGGGCATGTGCGGAGAAGGAGTTTTTGTAAAACATCGATTTTAATTGAGAGTGAATGGAATTTTGGATAGACTTGAAATTTGCAGACTTAAGAAGAACCAAGTTTTTAACGATGGTGAGCACACCCGTTATCGTACTAATACCTATGTTTTGGACAGATTCGATGCGTTTCCAATGTGAGGGACCGATAAAAGGTGCCCAAGAGGAGCCAGCATAAGAAAGAATTGGAGAGACGTAGAGTTTTAGAATGTTGAGTTTCGAAGTT
>NW_021767628.1:0-1163 GCF_005508785.2 Acyrthosiphon pisum
CAAATCTTCAACACCCACTTATTCATGAAGTTGAAAACAAAATGGTAAATCCAAGTTAGTTCTAGTCTAAAATCGCCTGTTCAAAATATTTTATTTTATAATAAAATAATATTATTAATTGACATTTTTTAACTTAACTATTTATTTGTTTAATAAATTTGATATAACATATTTTAATGTAATTGTAAATACTAAATTCTCCTGTAAATATGTAACTTTAAGTACGATTAATTAATATGTTAAAAAATTATGTGCTAAATTGTTCTTCAATAAGAAAAGGAATGTAAGTCTCAATAAAAAAATTTTCTAATATTTTAAGATTTGGAAACCATTCTGGGTCCTTTTCTACTTCGGTAATTATTGATTGACCTGGCGTCCAAATTACTAGGTAACATAACTTTCGTTTAGTTATATACAGGGTGATTCTTTTATCGTTGAACACTCATTATCTCGAAAAGTATTAACTTTTTTAGATTTTTTTTTTTTTTAAATTTTAGTTTTATGTATTTCTACATTTGTATAAATGTTTTATATTTTTCACCCTTATATTAATTAGGTAAACTACTATCAACTTTTGATTTTCAAATGGTAACCTATACTTAAAATTTCATAAATTAATAATGCTATTTTTTTTTATGAATTATCACGTTTAAATTTTCATTTTTCGTTAATCCGTTGATGAGATATTGTTCTTCAAAGTTGAGTTGTTCTGGGAGGTATTTGTGTGTAAAGTAAATATTGTGTTGTATCTCGTCAGTAGATACCGCAGTTATTACGATTTTTATGCCCCAGGGCAAAAGGTATTACATTTTAAAATCAATTCAAGTAGGCGCAGTAAGGTTGAATTGTGCCCCTAAATGTATTGTATAATATCCATTTGCTTGGGTGTCCGCCGTTCGCCCCACGGAAGGCGATTTCGCCACTGGTCATAATAATACTTATCGATTATAAAGACCAGAAGTTAAAAGTAATAAATTCCTTATCGTTTGAACCCAAAGGTATAATAGTGATAATCATTGTACCTACTCGCTTTCCGCTACAATAACTTATTTGTCATAATGTCATATTTTAAGTAAATTGGACTATTAGTGTCACATGCGCATACTCGCGTGTAATCCCCTCGACCCCATTAAATACCTATTAAGTATGGAGTACGGACAATT
>NW_021767629.1:0-773 GCF_005508785.2 Acyrthosiphon pisum
GTAGCGATTTCCTTATTTTGTTGTAATTCAAAAACGAATAACTGCAGATACATGAAAATTTTACTGAATGTTTATATTAGCATTTCCTATACACCATACAATTTTGAAAATATTTTGACTCTTTTTGAGCTGTTTACGGACATTTTCAATTTTAAATTTTTTTAGTTTTTTTTTCTATAAATATCAATAAAGTTTTATCTGTTGGGCCAAAAAGTGTATAAATTTAATACAAAGCTCCTGATATATTGTTACAATATCAATTGAAAAATATTAAAAATACATAGGCACAATTTTTTTTTATAAGCATTTAAAGATCAAATTTTGACAAAATTTATCAAATCTTAATTTGAAAAATTATTTTGTAGTTAAAAATTTATAAAATGTTCAATTTTTGTATCTAAGAATTAAAAATTTAAAACAAGATTCCACGTAAGTATTCTGTTACCAAAAAATCTAAAAAGTACATTTACACAGTTTATTTTTATAGTCATTTTAAGTACAAATTTGGACGAAATTACATATTAAAAACCTAGGATAACTATTTTAGTTATTTTGTTGTGATTGTATAATATTATTCGTGGGTACTTGAAACTTCTAAAGTATACTATTATATATCTATGATTTTACCACGGTTTTTTTTTTTATGTATAACGCGTTATAACTTATAAGTACCTAATAGATATTATGATATGATTAATTTGGAATTTATTATAGGTACCTATTATAGGTCAATTTTTTTTTAATACTATAGATAAGTATATATATGTCTAATA
>NW_021767630.1:0-951 GCF_005508785.2 Acyrthosiphon pisum
TGTATAAGAAAAACGATTCTGAGCGGAGACGGTTTGTCAGTCTAGGTATTAGACATACCTATTATAGGTATACTTATCTATAGTATTAAAAAAAATTGACCTATAATAGGTATCAATAATAAATTCCAAATTAATCATATCACAATATCCATTAGGTAACGCGTTATACATCAACAACAAACCGTGGTACTATCGTAGATATATAATAGTATACTTTAGAAGTTTCAAGTACCCACAAGTAATATTAAACAATCACAACAAAATAACTAAAATAGTTATTCCAGGTTTTTTAATATGTAATTTCGTCCAAATTTGAACTTAAAATTACTATAAAAATAAACTGTGCTTATGTATTTCTTAGAATTTTTGATAACAGAATTAAATATTTAGGTACATGAAATCTTGTTTTAAATTTTCAATCCTTAGATATAAAAGTTGAACATTTTATAAATATTTAACTACAAAATAATTATTCAATTTTAAATTTGATAAATTTTGTCAAATTTCAACTTCAAATGCTTATAAAAAAAATGTGTGCATATGTATTTTTAATATTTTACAATTGCCATTGTAACAATATATCAGGAGCCTTGCATTACATTTTCACGCATTTTTACCGAACAAATAAAATTTTATTGATATTTATAGAAAAAAAATTTAAAAAATTGAAAAATGACAATGTCCGTAAGCAGCTCAAAAAGAGTCAAATTATTTTCAAAATGTTATCGTGTATAGAATATTCTAATATAAACATTCAGTGAAATTTTCAAGTATCTACAGTCATTCGTTTTTTAATTACAATAAAATAAGAAAATCGTTACGTAAGAAATCGAGTGAATATCAAATGTTGTAAAAATATTAATTTCAAACGCTCAAAAAATTTAATTTGAGTTTCTTATAGACATTTTTTTTTGATAAAGGGTAGATTAACCTATAAGGGAATCTTGTATT
>NW_021767631.1:0-1967 GCF_005508785.2 Acyrthosiphon pisum
TTTAGTAAGTAAATAAGGTAATATTTAATTGAATATATTATTTTACGTTATACTGCTACCACATAGATATACTTTTTAAACGACAGTTTTTGGGTATTTTTTAAACATAATACAGTAGCACTTATCAAAGCTATCTATTATTATTTATAAGATCCTAAGTTTTTACAAAGATACGATTGAGATATGAATTTGATAATAAATAAAATAATAGTTACTGTTTAGGTTTTTCTACCACATTTATGAAGTATGAAATAATAAGTAATTCATGATAAGATAGTTTAAAATTCATAATAAACGGTTTAATACAAGCACGGTTAACAATGATATGAATAATATATGATAACGAAGGTCAACAGCTGTATGATCGCCACTCGTAAAACAACCTGCTGCTGCAGCTGGTGATAAAGCAGCCGTGGATGGATCACAATGTTATATCATAGAACAATATATGGTTAAAATATGGTTATATTTTAATATCATTTAATATTATATCTGATAGTGAATTATTGTGGAATTGAAGTATTTCAAACATAAAACTGAAATCATCGTTCTGTACGAAACAATTGCTAAAATCAAAATTTTGTATATACTGGTTAGTAAAGCGTCTAAGCGTTAGTCCAAGCGTTTCCGGTCCGAGTCTCCAGAATGGTGTCCGAACAGGGACAACATTTATATGACCCCTACACCACCTGGGTCACCGGACGTGTTCGATTTTCAGGATGGTAAGTGCCCCCACGTAAATACATATGACCCGGACATTTTCATTGACGAAATTTTTTCATTCTAGAGATTGTCGAAACGCCAAAGACCGACAAGGGGACATGGAGGAAAAACGTCGTGCAAAAGTCGCCATCCAAAGAAACGAATACTACCAGCCGGCAAAAATCACCGTTGTCGAAAATAAAGTTGAGACATGTCAATGCCGACGCTATGGTCGTGGATAGTTGTAGCGATTCGGACAAGTCCACGGTTCAGAGATGTGAGTATTTATTTCGATTTTTTTTTTCTTTTTTCCGACAGCAATCTGGAAATTTGCTTTTGTCCGCAGATGGCAGCCCTTTGTACTTTATGGATGACGAAAACGACGACGACGACGACGAAGACGGACGACTGGCAAGACGACGTTGCCTCAACGTGACGGAGAAGAACCGGAACGTCGTCAGGGAAGAACTCGGCCAGACCGTGGCCACGTCGGTGAACTACCTGAAAAATTTGGTTACACTATTTGAGATGGCCATTCCGAACTACAGCGTGGAGGATCCGACGTTCCCACGGTCGTTCGATCTGATGCCGTGCCTCAACAAAATAAACACGATGAGGCTCTTATTAGGTAAAATACAATTGCTCTATAAGAGCAAGCTAAAGAAACAGCCTCAAGAATTGTTTGAAAGAAAAACCACGGAGGCGCAGGAGCTCCCCTACTACCCGGGCGTCAGAAGGGTTATAAAAACGGTAGAGTCAGACGTGCCGGTCTTCTTGACCCAACTTGAAGAGATGGCGTCGCCGACGGCGAAATCGACATCGCCCAGGTCAAAGGGTCCCCGATACAGAAAATGGTAAGCCACGGGTCCCTATATCAATACACCGGTCGCTCGACCGCCGCGTTCTGTTATTTTCATATTTCTCGTTTCGTTGCAGGTCAGCTATTCGTGGAGAAAGGCGACTTGCGGCTTGGCGGTGCTCGTCTTATGGTTCTCCAAACACCGCAGCGGGGTCGCCACCAACATGCTTGTCAGCGAGTGGCTGGCCAAGAAGGTAGAAGGCGACAATACCGTGGTGACCGTCGTTAAACATAAGACGGGCGACAAGGAGCCGTCACTCATCGTCCTCGGCGCCGATCTTGCCGCCCTGATGGAAAGGTGAGTTGTAATAGTTGTAACCCCGAGCCGACCCGACCTGACCTGACCTTGTCCGTGTTCGCAGATACTATCGCATCCGGTGCCGTGTGCGAACAAATATGAAAGAGT
>NW_021767632.1:0-780 GCF_005508785.2 Acyrthosiphon pisum
ATAAAAATAAATACGGCCGTTTACACGGGGTCCTCTACTCAACGCGGCGAAAATCAAAACAGCTTGTATTTCACCGCATCACATCGCGACAGCCTGCTGGTCACAATAGGGTTCACGTCGCTCGCGTAGGAGCGCAGAACCCCGTGTAAGCCCCGTTTTCCTATTACAATTTTTCGTTGATAAAAACAAAACGTTCTATAATTATTAAATGTAATTTTTATTTCTCAGATAGTAATCACTACCTATTTGGTACATAAGTGACACAGACGAAGATATTATATCGTAAACTTGTTTACTGTTATAAATTAAATATTATAATATACAATAATAATATATTGGTACGCAAAAGAATTGTTACGTCTTTATCACCGATAACGAACTTCAGGATTGTGCTGATTCCGATTTCTATTTCGGAAATTTTATGTTCATCCTATTCCAATCATAAGAAACGGAGGACGTCGAATCACAATTCCAAGCCATGATACTTTTTACTTAACTGACATTCTGTACAGGTTTTTAGATTCTGAGTGGAACGATGAATGTATTGATTTTACAATGATGTGTGTTTTTTTTTATTTTTAATTTTAATTTTTTTTATGTCTGTGTACACGATAAGTAGTCGAAATAATGCTTCGATTATCAACTTCAGTATCTTGTTCGATTGGAAAGTGAATATCGTTGGTGCATTGGGGAGGTCAAAATTTAAATTTCCCAGTAGTTTTCAAAAGCGCCGGGAAAAACAAAAGAAAAATTAAGGAAAAACAGGAATTTTTACGCAAA
>NW_021767633.1:0-830 GCF_005508785.2 Acyrthosiphon pisum
TTTTTTTTTATAAATGTTGATAAAAAAAAATTAGCTGGGACAAAATACTTGAAAATTTAATAGAAGGGTCCACATATGTTGTTCTAACTCCCATTCAAAAATTATAAAAATACATAGGCACAATTTTTTTTTATAAGCATTTAAAGTTCAAATTTTGAATAAATACGTAAAAATTACGGCAATGTTCAAATAATCTTAAACAGAAATTCATAAAAGTTTTTCTTTTTAATTCTAAGATTTGGAAATTTAATACAAGGCTCCTAACATATTTTTACAATAGCAGTTGCAAAATAAAAGGAATACATTGTCACAATTTTTATTTATAAGCATTTAAAGTTCAAATTTTGACAACATATTATGTAAAAATCACGAAAATTCGTAAATTATTTTATGCTAGAAATTCATAAAAAATTTTCCTTTTATATCTAAGATTTCAAAATTTAATACAAGGCTCATAATATATTTTTACAATAGCAATTGAAAAATAAAAGAAATATATAGTCACGATTTTTTTTTTATAAGCATTTAAAGTTCAAATTTTGACTAAATACGTAAAAATTACGGCAATGTTCAAATTATCTTAGACAGAAATTCATAAAAGTTTTTCTTTTTAATTCTAAGATTTGGAAATTTAATACAAGGCTCCTAACATATTTTTACAATAGCAGTTGCAAAATAAAAGGAATACATTGTCACAATTTTTATTTATAAGCATTTAAAGTTCAAATTTATACGAAATATGTCAAAATTGCGAAAATTTGCAAGTAATTTAGTGGATTGAAAAATCGTAAAAATTTTTTTCTTTTTATAACTAAGTTTTTAAAATTTGG
>NW_021767634.1:0-839 GCF_005508785.2 Acyrthosiphon pisum
TATGTATTATACATATATATACTTATCTATGGTATTAAAAAATAATTGACCTATAATAGGTACCTATAATAAATTCCAAATTAATCATATCATAATATCTATTAGGTACTTATAAGTTATAACGCGTTATACATCAACAAAAAACCGTGGTAAAATCATAGATATATAATAGTATACTTTAGAAGTTTCAAGTACCCACGAATAATATTATACAATCACAACAAAATAACTAAAAGAGTTATCCTAGGTTTTTAATATGTAATTTCGTCCAAATTTGTACTTAAAATGACTATAAAAATAAACTGTTTAAATGTATATTTTAGATTTTTTGGTAACAGAATTAATTACTTACGTGGAATCTTGTTTTAAATTTTCAATCCTTAGATATAAAAGTTGACCATTTTATAAATTTTTAACTACAAAATAATTATTGAATCTTAAGTTTGATAAATTTTGTCAAAATTCGATCTTTAAATGCTTATAAAGAAAAATTGTGCCTATGTATTTTTAATATTTTTCAACTGATATTGTAACAATATATCAGGAGCTTTGTATTAAATTTATATACTTTTTGGCCCAACAGATAAAACTTAATTGATATTTATAGAAAAAAAAACTAAAAAAATTGAAAACTGAAAATGTCCGTAAACAGCTCAAAAAGAGTCAAAATATTTTCAAAATTGTATGGTGTATAGGAAATGCTTATATAAACATTCAATAAAAATTTCATGTATCTGCAGTTATTCGTTTTTGAATTAGAACAAAATAAGAAATCGCTACATGAGAAATCGAGTGAATATCCAATGTTGTAAAAATTTGAATTTCAAACGATCATAAAA
>NW_021767635.1:0-824 GCF_005508785.2 Acyrthosiphon pisum
ATATATTTGGGCAGGCACAGTTATTTGTACGTATGGTTGTATGTGTAGTCGAATAAACGGGGAGGGGGGGGGTTGACAGGGGCCGAAGTGTCCTTTTTTGGAATACCCACCTTTGACTCTACATATATAAGTACAGTACCTTTGTAATAACAATTGTTTATTCAACCTCTTAAGGTCTTTGACCTCCCCCCTTGAAAAATGGTGGTTGAGTTACAGTCTCGGTGACCAGGAGTTTTGGTGAGTTGGGTTATTTATTTATCAGATAAAAGAAAAGTAAAATTAAACACATAAAACTGCAATCCATTATATTTTCTTTATTTAATAAACAACATAATATTATACATCTAACAAATTTTTAGTTTATAATTGAATAAATATTAATACATTAGCGATTAGCGATTAGCAAACCATAACTAGGTACATAATAAAATATAAAACAACTTAAATACTTGTACAATATATAATATTGGACAATTATCTAAAATTAGATTTATACAATAACATTGTCGTAATCCCGTCCAAGCCGTTTCCGCGAACAACCGCACCAAATATAAAACATAAACAATCTATATTGTATCCATATACATAGCTATGTGTGAAGTGTGTGTGATTTAGGAAAACCAGACCACGAAATTACAGGGATAGATCTATTTACGTAACAATACTTAAAAATTATAATTTCAACTATTAAATTTAATCAAAATTTTTAGCGGGCCAACGGGCGGGCCAGGGGTTTCTAAGCGGGCTATGGCCCGCCCGGGCCCACCTTTGGCGCGCACTGATATAGCACTTATAAAATTACTGTTAGCAACAAATTATTTTTC
>NW_021767636.1:0-737 GCF_005508785.2 Acyrthosiphon pisum
AAATATAAATTTAAAAAAGCCAAAAGGTGGGCCTAGTGGATGTCGCTATGCTGTACAGTAAGTTACAAGTGGGTCACTGTATAATGGATAGTTTTAAATTTGAATTCAATGATTTAATATCATTGTATAAGAAAAACGATTCTGAGCGGAGACGGTATGTCAGTCTAGGTATAAGACATATTATGTATACTTATATCTATGGTATTAAAAAAAAATTAACCTATAATATACACAGGAATATCACAATATCTATTAGGTAGGTACTTATAACGCGTTATACATCAACAACAAACCGTGATACTATCATAGATATATTATAATAGTATACTTTAGAAGTTTCAAGTACACACGAGTAATATTATACAATCACAACAAAATAACTAAAATAGTTATTCTAGGTATTTTAACATGTAATTTCGTCCAAATTCGAACTTAAAATAACTATAAAAATAAACTGTGCTAATGTATTTTTTAGATTTTTTGGTTTCAGAATTAACTACTTACGTGGAATCTTGTTTTAAATTTTCAATCCTTAGGTATGAAAGTTGAACATTTTATGAATTTTTAACTACAAAATAATTATTTAATTTTAAATTTGATGAATTTTGTCAAAATCCGATCTTAATGATGGATAACAATATATCAGTAACCTTGCATTAAATTTTAACGTTTTTTACCCAACACATACAATTTTATTGATATTTATAGAAAATAAAACTAAAAAATATGAAAACTGA
>NW_021767637.1:0-1088 GCF_005508785.2 Acyrthosiphon pisum
TAGACTCTTGGATGATAACTTACGTCTATGCTTAGGTATAGTCATAAGGTACAGTATGTGATTGTACTAGGAGCGGACTGGGCCAACGAGATAAACGTATCCGGTGGTCCCAAGTGCATTTAAGATTTTGCGCCCATTGACAACAACATTTTAAAGCCCCCGACTTTGCTTAATATAATTATGATTAATTTTTCCTACTTCAGTATTTTTACACAATACTTATTATTCATACAATATCAAAAATAACTGTCTTATAATATGATTACTAAATAAATATAATATATTAAAATATAATAAATTATAATATATAACAAACTACTATGAAAAGCTAAATAGTAAATTGTATTATTATATTAGGTACATTATTATTCTCATCATAAATCTATGTGACATATTTTGTGACAATTAAACAATGAACATTAATGCTCATTTTTAGAGTTGAATATTTAGATACCAGTAGTAGTAATTTGGCGGTTCTGAGTCACTTTTTACGGGAAGATGAAAAAAATTCAAGGCGGAAGTCCGCCTTGCAGTACATTCGATCACCGTATAGCTAAAAATTCTAATATGTATGGTTGGCGGTTCTGAGTCACTTTTTACGGGGAGATGAAAAAAATTTAACCAGGAATGTATGCCTAACAGTGAAACCAATCTCCCTGTAATTGTATAGAAACATTTTTAAACGATTTTTAATATAATTTTCTGAAATAAATACAAATATTTTTTTTATTATTATCATTTTGTTTATTTATTTTTTAATCATTTAAAATAATAGTATTTTACAACAAATATTAAATATAATATTATACAATTTCGATTCATTATTTACACAAGTTTTCTTACTTCTCTAGTAAAAGGTACATATTCTACAATTCGATCATGAATTAATAAACAATAAGCAGTTACACCTGTAAGGGATTCTGATGTTTCAATTTCAATTTGAACATCTACTGCTGAGGGTGTGGCTAAATCGTTCTGTTTTGAAGTATCGATAACTATAATCGGAGCGTTTGATAAGAAGTAGATGGCTTAATAACGGGTTCCGTATACATTATACATAGGTATCATATAAATATTCTGCCTTAATT
>NW_021767638.1:0-1937 GCF_005508785.2 Acyrthosiphon pisum
CATAATTGGTTTAACAAAAAGGACGTAAAAATTTGTTAGCGAAAGATTGTAGTATATTTGACCATTGTAATCTAACAAACGTTAAAGTATTTCTAAACTCGATAGCTTATCCATACGATAATTTGAATTTAGATTTTTCTAAAAATAATTTCACTTTATTATATAATATGTATACATCGTTTCAAGAATCGTACTATGAAAAAAGTATTCGTAACCCGATATTGAGTCCATCTACTTTTCTAGCAAACGCACCAATTATAGTTATCGACACTTCAAAACAGAACGATTCAGCTACAGCCTCAGCAGTGGATGTTCAATTGGAAATTGAAGCTTCAGAATCGCTTACAGGTGTGACTGCTTACTGTTTATTAATTCATGATCGTATTGTAGAATATGTACCTTTTACTAGAGAAGTAAGAAAACTTGTGTAAATATAATTAAGAATTAATTTATAACAATAAAAAAAAAAAATATTATTTAATAATTTGTGTTTTTACTTGAAATAATTTTTTCAGTTTTAAGATTTCCTAAAAATTTGATTACGTTAAATATTTTACGAGGTAGAATTTCGTAGACAATCAGTGTGAAATGTGTTACACGGTAAAATAAAAGTCTCCAAGGGGGACATTCCCCCTTGAAAAAAAAAAATTACCGTGGAAAAGCTGGCTGTGAACATACAAATATATACTACTTGAAAATGTAATACAAGATTCCTTTTAAGATTTTCTACATTTATCAAAAAAAAAATCTCTATATGAAAGCCATATTAAATTTGTATGAGCCTTTGAAATTCTTATTTTTACAACATTGGATATTCACTCGATTTCTCATGTGGCGATTTCCTTATTTTGTTGTAATTCAAAAACGAATAACTGTGGATACATGAAAATTTCACTGAATGTTTATATTAGCATTTCCTATACACCATACACTTATGAAAATATTTTGACTCTTTTTGAGCTGTTTGCGGACATTTTCAGTTTTCATTTTTTTTAGTTTTTAGATTCTGAGTGAAACGATGAATGTATTGATTTTACAATGATGTGTGTTTTTTTATTTTTATTTTTTATTTTTTATTTTTGTGTCTGTCATCACCTTTTAGGACAGTAGAAGTGCTTCGATTTTCTTCAACATTATCTTTTCTGATAGGAAAGTGAATCTAGTTGGTACTTTGGGGGGTCAAAATTAAAATTTTTCCAGTGATTTTCAAAAGCGCCGTAAAAAACAAAAGAAAAATAAAGGAAAAACGGGAATTTTTACGCAAACCCTGTTTTCGAGAAAATTGATTTTGGTTTTTGGCTTTTGGTGTAACTTTAAAACAAATGACCGTAGATACATGCAATTTTCACTGGTTGTTTATGTTTCCATTTTCTATACATAATAAAATTTTCAAAATATTTTGATTTGTCTTGAACTGTTCGTTTTTTTTTCTATGAATGTCAATAAAACTTTATTTGTTGAGTAAAAATACTTGAAAATTTAATACAAGTCTCCTACTATATAGTTACAATGATATTTGAAAAATATTAAAAATCCATAGTCACAGTTTTTTTTTTATTAGCATTTAAAGTAAATAAATTGAGAAAATATGTAAAAATCACGAAAATTAGCAAATTATTTCGAGTTAAGAATTCGTAAAAATTTTTCTTTTTAAATCTAAGATTTGAAAATATTTTACATGATTCCATATAATATTGTCTATCTTTATTAAAAAAAAAAATGTCTACAAAAAAGTCAAATTAAATTTTTATGAGCGTTTGACATTCATATTTTTACAACATTTGATATTCACTCGATTTCTCATGTGACGATTTTCTTATTTAATTGTAATTAAAAAACGAATGACTGTAGATATTTTAAAATTTCACTGAATGTTAATATTTTCATTTCTTATACACCCATACATTTTAAAAATATTTTGACTTTTTTGAGCTGTT